>NW_027397064.1:91135556-91353518 GCF_003265705.2 Callorhinus ursinus
TATTTATTTATTTATTTATTTATTTATTTATTTATTTATTTATTTATCAGAGAGCACGCAAGCGAGCACAAGCAGGGGGAGCATCAGGCAGAGGGAGAAGCAGGGTCTCTGCTGAGCAAGGAGCCCGATATGGCACTCGATTCCAGGACCTCGGGATTATGAGCTGAGCTGAAGGCAGACGCTTAACCAACTGAGCCACCCAGGCATCCCTCTTTGCGTTACTTTCATCTTTGTGAGCCAGTTCCATCTTTCAATTATCTGCTTTTATAAAATGTCACATAGGTTCATTAGTGGGAGACAAGGAGGCAATGGCAACTACACATTTTGCTGTCTGTATAAACTAGTAACATGTGCAGTGACCAATCACTGACAGATTTTGAAAGAGCTGACATGATTGATCCCTAAACATGATGTACATCTGTTATTTGTAGAACGATTTGTGGACTAGAGAGTTAGCAGTGAAGTTTGTATTTTTGCAATTACTCATAGTTAATATACCATGATAACTGGAATTTGAACCATGTTGTTAGAAGACTGATGTAATTTAACAAAACAGTGGTAACTGAAAGTTGTATATATCAGAACCATGCAAAGCTAGGACTACATATATGTATAGTTATTGTTATTGAAAGCTCTGTCTGTGAGCTAGGCATTCTTTATTTCCCCCCTTCTCCCCACTCTCTGCCCTTTTCCACTCTGATGTGTGCCCTAGAAGGCCAACTTCTATACATTGCATCAACCAAGTACCCTTCTCAATGGCTTCTAATTGGATTTGGTCTTTGGAAAGCACCAACACGAGATCAAATGGAAGAAGAGAAAGGTCAGGATGTTTATTTTCCTTCTCTGCTGAGCCATATTTTGGCCATTTCTGCTGTCCTCTCCTGAAGGCCACAGCCTGCACTGAGCAGAAGGTCACAACTCCTTCCATATAGCCACAGCTTCTTCTCAGGTTCCAGTTACTACTCTCTCTCTTTGCCCCTTCAGGTCTAGAGGTGGTAATAGCTTCCTATAGTCCCTAGCTTCTAGAGTACATCACCATCCCTTTCTGTTTTCTTTAAAGCTTCCCAAACCTTTGTTTATGAGCACTTCACAAAACTGTCTTCAAGCATATCACTCCTGAGTGTGCCATGTGTTTCCCACTGGGACCCTAACCTAGATACCATGTCACACTGTTTACGGAAAATGATATGTACATATCCAAATATGTGTGTGCACTCAGAGAGGTCTGAAAGGATATAAACAGCAATGTCATTTTTAACCCTATGCCTTTTTTCCTATGTGCTTTTTTTTTTTAAGATTTTATTTATTTATTTGCCAGAGCCAGAGAGCACAAGTGGACTGGGGTGGGGGTGGGGGCAGAGGAAAAGGGAGAAGCAGGCTTCCCACTGAGCAGGGAGCCCGATGTGGGACTTGATCCCAGGACCCTGGGATCATGACCTGAGCCAAAGGGAGACACTTAACCAACTGAGCCACCCAGGCACCCCTCATGTGTGCTTTTAAAAAATAAATAGATGACATATACTGATGGATTATTTCAGCTTCAAAATAGTTCATCCATTTTTCTAATTTAGTCAAATCTTTACAGAAATCATTTTCAAATTAACTACAGGCATACCTTGGAGATACTGCAAATCAATTCCAGACCACCACAATAAAGTGAATATCTCAATAAAAAAGTCAAATGAGATTTTTTGGTTTCTCAGTGCATATAAAAGTTATGTTTACACTATACTATAGTCTGTTAAGTATGCAATATGTCTAAAAAAAACCAATGTGCATCCCTTAATTTAAAAGTACATTGTTGCTAGGGCCCTGGGTGGCACAGTTGGTTAAGTGTCCAACTTGGTTTCAGCTCAGGTCATGATCTCAGCATTGCAACAAGTCCTGCATCAGGCTTTGAATTCAGCAAGGAGTCTGCTAAAGTTTCTCTCTCCCTCTGCCCCTCCCTGCTTGCTCTCTCTCTCTCTCTTTAAAATAAATAAATATTTTTAAAAAATAAAAATAACTAAAAGTACTTTGTTGTTAAAGAATGCTAACCATCTTCAGCCAGTCGTAATCTTTTTGCTGGTAGACGGTCTTGTCTCAATGTTGACAGCTCCTGACTGATCACCGTGGTGGTTGCTACAGGTTGGGGTGGCTGTGGCAATTTCCTAAAATAAAACCATAACGAAGCTTGCTGCATCAATTGACTCCTTCATGAACAATTTCTCTGTAGCATATGACACTGTTTGGTAGCATTTTACCCACAATTGAACTTCTTTCAAAATTGGAGTCAATCCTCTCAAACCCTGCCACTGCTTGATCAACTAAATTAATGTGATATTCTAAATCCTTTGTTGTCATTTAAACAACCTTCACAGCATCTTCACCAGACATAGATTCCATCTCAAGAAACCACTTTCCTTGCTCATCTATAAGAAGGAACTCCTCACCCATTAAATTTTTATCATAAGGTAGAGCAATAATGCAGCTGATGACATAACATTTTTCCCCATCAGATTAACCCTGTTGA
Source organism: Callorhinus ursinus (assembly GCF_003265705.2). Lineage (NCBI taxonomy): Eukaryota > Metazoa > Chordata > Mammalia > Carnivora > Otariidae > Callorhinus > Callorhinus ursinus. The sequence goes on from NW_027397064.1 coordinate 91,138,069, forward strand.
TCCAGCTGAACCATTAGCCAGTGTTTTATCTGATGCATTGGAAAGGAAAAAAAAAAAAAAGAACAGCAATTCAGCCACCTTCAGGTTCCATTTCTAATTCTAGTTCTTGCTGTTTCCTCCAGTGAAGTTTGAACTTCTCAAAGTCATCCATGAAGTTTGGAATAAACTTCTTCCAAACTCTTGTTCGTGATGATATTTTGACCCCTTCCAGAATCATGAATGTTCTAATGGCATCTGGAATGGTGAATCATTTTTAGAAGGTTTTCAATTGTCTTTGCCCAGATCCATCAGGGGAATCACTATCTATGGTAGCTATAGCCTTATGAAAGGCTTTCTTAAGTAATAAGACTTGAAAGTCAAAATTACTCCTTGATCCATGGCTATGGAATGGATGTTGTGTTAGCAGGCATGGAAACATTCACCTCATTGCACATCTCCATCAGAGCTGTTGGGTGACAAGCAGCATTGTCAATAAGCAGTAATATTTTTATAGGAATCCTTTATTCTGAGCAGTTAGTCTGAGCAGTGGGCTTAAAATAGTCAGTAAACCATGTTGTAAATAGATGTGCTGCTTCTAGGCTTTGTTGTTTATAGACCACACACAGAGTAGGTTGAGCATAATTTGTAAGGGCTCTAGGATGTTCAGAATGGCAAATGAGCATTGGCTTTCACTTCAAGTCACCAGCTGCGTTAGCCCCTAACAAGAGAGTCAGCCTGTGCTTTGAAGATTTGGAGCCAGGCATTGACTTCTCTCTAGCTATGAAAGTCCTAGAGACATCTTCTTTCAATAGAAGGCTGTTTTGTCTACACTGAAAATCTGTTTATTGTCTTTATCTTGATGTTCTGCATAACTTGCTGCAGCTTCTACATCAGTACTTGCTGCCTCACCTTGCACTTTTATGTTAAAGAGATGGCTTCTTGCCTTACACGTCATGAACCAACCTCTGCTAGCTTCCAACTTTTCTTCTGCAGCTTCCTTACCTCTCTCAGAATTGAAGAGGGCTAGACCCTTGCCCTAGTTTAAGCTTTGGTTAAGGAAATGTTGTGGTTGCTTTGATCTATCGAGACCACAAAACTTTATCCATATCAGCAATAAGGCTGTTTTACTTTCTTATCATTTAGGTATTCACTGGAGTAGCACTTTTAATATCCTTCAAGAACTTTTCCTTCACATTTACAACTTGACTAGCTGTTTGGCACAAGAGGCCTAGCTTTCAGCCTGTCTCAGCTTTCAACATGCCTTCCTCACTAAGCTTCATCATTTCTAGTGTTTGCTTTAAACACTGTGCTGCGTTCATGATTGTGGATTAAAGAGATTTCCTCCATAACATTTTTATGGTTGCCCCACTTTTTATAAGACATTCAGAAAGTGTAATAATAATAATAATAATATTCTAGTTTCTTTTTACTTTCCAAGTGTAGAACACATGGAACTAATAACTCTTAACAGACTACTTCACAGAATACTGCTCTGACCCATATATGTGGAATGCTGTCAGGTGTGAGTAGTGCCTAGAACAGGAGAAGGCTCTACACTAGGTCCAGGCTGTGGTTTAAGCAGCAGAACCTATGGTTCTAATTGTATCACTGGTGGAAAAGGTACCATGTGGAGTTTATAGGCAGCCTCAATAGGAAAATCACAACATAGTCCCCATAGGTTCTGGAGCAATGCTATGTCATCTGCAGTAGAAAACTATACACCATTCAGTAAACAGCCCCTGGCTTGCTACAGGGCCCCGGTGGAGAAAGAGCACCTGATTATAGGACATCAAGTGACCATGTGGCCAGACCTTCCCATTATGTGCTGGGTTCTGTCAGATCCACCAAATTATAAGGGTCAAAAGCAATCCACCATAAGATAGGGGGTTGTACATCTGGGACTGGGCTTGCATAGAAAAAGGGCCAAGTAAGTTAGATGATCAGGACTCTCAGGGTCCCCTGTCATCACTACTGGTGCTTCATTGCTCCTCAGCTCAAACTTAAGGCCTCGTATGGGACAGAGGGGGAAAGGACCTGTTGGCAAAGGAAGAAAAGGGCCATATTTGGTTCCGGGTTGGGCTGATTTGGCAAGTAACTGCTGTTGTACACTACTACCACTCAAGGGTGGACTTGAAAGATTTGAAATCCTTCCAGTGGACAGTGCCTCTGGCTATCTGTTTTGTATAGAAAGAGAAGTGGCCCTAGGTAAGACTATACATTCATTTGTGGGCAAATGAAATGGCTGCAGTGATTAGTCAGAGGCAGAGAAAGAGAAAGTTTGGAAATTGGGAATAAGGAGACTTATAAAAAAGACATATGCAGGGCGCCTGGGTGGCTCAGTCATTAAGTGTCTGCCTTCGGCTCAGGTCATGACCCCAGGGTCCTGGGATGGAGCCCTGCATCCAGCTCCCTGCTCAGCAGGAAGCCTGCTTCTCCCTCTCCCACTCCCCCTGCTTGTGTTCCCTCTCTCGCTATCTCTGTCAAATAAATAAATAAAATCTTTTTTTTTAAAAAAAGACATATACACAAAATGTAAAGATCTTAGTATCACATGTTAATGCCCCCCCCCCCCCCGGGGAAGAAGCACCACGGAGGAGGCACTGGTGCACAGAGTGACTGGGCCAGCTGATGTCAGCCACTGCAAGGCTGGCACAATAGGCTCTAGAAAGAGTAGCCCAGTGGCAGAGATAGTGGATATGGACCCAGTGTGAGTTTCCACACACCAAAGCTGATCTAATTATTCTCACTGCTAAATGTCCTATCTGTTAGTGACAGAAATCAGTGCTGAGCCCCAGTATGGCACCATCTCTTGAGGAAACCAACCCTTCACTTTTTAGCAAGTTGATTACATTGGACCCTTCCACCCTAGAAAGGGTGGCCATTCCCCTTGACTTGACTCAACACATACTTAAGGTATAGGTTTTTCTTTCCTTTCCACAAACTCTCATCTAGTAACAACATCCAGCAGCTTACAAATTTTGATCTACCAACATGGAATCCCACACTACAACTCATACTAAGAGTCCCAGTTTATAGCAAAACAGTAGGCACAATACCATGTGGTCTACTGATTGGAGAGTCTAGCACCTGGTTAAAAATCTATGTGTGATTTTCTAGGCCTGGCCATAGGTGATTACAAAGGCCTTACCTGGCAGGCCTCATAGGGGAAATGTGCCCTACCAGTCTGGTGCACAGCCAATGCATCACAATCTCTGAAGGGAGATGCAATCAAGGATTCAGACCCTTTGGCTGGTCACACTCCTCACATATTTATATTCCTAACCTTCATTCTTGGGTTTTTCTATCTGAAGTCTTAGACCTCCTTAGAGAAGAGAAGAGGGGGCTGCACCCTGCAGGTGCATCTCCACTAGGGCAAATTTGTCTGATAATCAGCACAACAGGCCCCTCCCCGAGAAGACCAGCACAAACCCCTTGCATGCACCAAGTCTACTGATCATAGAGTGCTGCAAGGCTTCAGCTCTAGGGTAAATAGGATCTAGCTTCCGTTTTATTTTATTTTATTTTATTATTTTTGGATCTGGCTTCTTTTCTTTTTTTAAAAGATTTTATTTATTTATTTGACACAGAGAGAGAGCACAAGCAGGGGGAAGAGCAGAGGGTGAGGGAGAAGGGGGCTCTCCACTAAGCAGGGAGCCTGATGCGGGGCTCAATCCCAGGATCCCGGGATCATGACCTGAGCCAAAGGTGGACACTTAACCAACTGAGGCACCCAGGTGCCTCAATTCTTTTTAAGATTTTATTTATTTACTTATTTTAGCGAGAGAGGGAGAGAGCGAGCACACCAATGTGGTGAGGGGCAGAAGGAGAGGGAGAGAATCTCAAGCAGACCCCATGCTGAGCTCAGAGCCCGACACGGGGCTGGACACCATGACCCCAAGACCATGAACTGAGCCGAAATTAGGAGTTGGATGCACAACCAACTGAGCCACCCAGGCGCCCTGGTGAATAATTATTTTAATATATTACTGGATTTGATTTGCTAGCATCTTGTTGAGAATTCTTGCATTCATGTTCATCAAGGGTGTTGGCTTATAATTCTCATTTTTAGTGGGGTCTTTGGTTTTGTAATCAAGATAATGCTGGCCTCATAGAAGGATTTTGGAAGTTTTCCTTCCATTTCTATTTTTTGAAACAATTGGAGAAGGGGCGCCTGGGTGGCTCAGTTGTTAAGCATCTGACTTCGGCTCAGGTCATGATCCCAGGGTCCTGGGATCGGGCCCTGCATCGGGCTCCCTTCTCATCAGGGGAGTCTGCTTCTCCCTCTGCCCCTGCTCCTGTGCTCTCTCCTGCTCACTCTCTCTCTCAAATAAATAAAATCTTAAAAAAAAAAAAAAGAGAAAAGAAACAATTGGAGAAGAATAGGTATTAACTCCTCTTTAAATGTCTGGTAGAATTCCCTCGGAAGCCATCTGGCCCTGGACTTTTGCTTATTGGGAGATTTTTGATTACTGATTCAATTTCTTGGCTGGTTATGGGTCTGTTCAAACTTCTTATTTCTTCCTTTTCAGCTTTGGTAGTCTGTATGTTTCTAGGAATTTGTCCATTTCTTTCAAATTGCCCAGTTTGTTGGCATATGATTTTTCTTAATAGTCTCTTATAATTATTTGTTCAGTGGTGTTGGTTGTGATCTCTCCTCTTTCATTCATGATTTTATTTATTTGGGTCCTTTCTCTTTCCATTTCGATAAATCTGGCTAAAGGTTTATCAATTTTATTAATTCTTTCAAAGAACTGGCTCTTAGTTTTGTTTATTTGTTCTACTGGGTTTTTTGTTTTGTGGTGGTTGTTGTTTCTGTATCATTTATTTCTGCTCTAATCTTTATTATTTTCCTTCTTCAGCTGGCTTTAGGCTTTATTTATTGTTAGTTTTCTAGGTCCTTTAGGTGTAGGGTTAGGTTGTGTATTTGAGACTTTTCTTGCTTCTTGGGTATGCCTGTATTGCCATACACCTCCTTCTTAGGACTGCTCTTTCTGCATCCCAGGGGTTTTGGACTGTTGAGTTTTCATTTTCATTTGCTTCCATGGATTTTTAATTTCTTTTTTATTTTACTGGTTAACCTCTTCATTCTTTAGTATGATGTTCTTTAAATTCTGTGTATTTGTGGTCTTTCCAAATTTTCTCTTGTGGTTGACTTCAAGTTTCACAGCATTGGGGTCTGAAAATATGCATAGTATGATCTCAATTTTTTTGTACTTGTTGAGGGCTGATTTGTGACCTAGTATGTGATGTATTCTGGAGAACGTTCCGTGTGCACTCAAAGAGAATGTGTATTCTGCTGCTTTAGGATAAAATGTTCTGAATATTATCTGTTAAGTCCATCTGGTGCAATATGTCATTCAAAGCCATTGTTTCCTTGTTGATTTTCTGCTTAGATGATCTGTTCATTGCTGTAAGTGGGGTGTTAAAATCTACTATTATTGTATTATTATCAATGAGTTTCTTTATGTTTATTATTAATTGATTTATATATTTATATATTTGGTGCTCCCAAGTTGGGGGCATAAATATTTGTATTTTTACAAATTTACAAATACAAAAATTATAAGATCTTCTTGATAGAGAGACCCCTTAATTATGATATAATGTAACTCTTGTTACAGTCTTTTGTTTAAAATTTAGTTTGTCTGATATAAGTATGGCCACTCCAGCTTTCTTTTGATGTCCACTAGCATGACAGATGGTTCTCCACCCCCTCATTTTCTTTTTTTTTTTTAAGATTTTATTTATTTATTTGACAGAGAGAAAGAGAAAGAGCGAGCACAAGTAGGGGAAGCAGCAGACAGAGGGAGAGGCAGGCTCCCCGCTGAGCAAGGAGCCTGATGTGGGGCTTGATCCCAGGACCCTGGGATCATGACCTGAGCCGAAGGCAGCAACTTAATGACTGAGCCACCCAGGCACCCATCCATCCCCTCACTTTCAATCTGCAGTTGTCTCTAGGTCTAAAATGAGTCTCTTGTAGGCAGCATGTAGATGGGTCTTGTTTTTGGTTTTGTTTTGTTTTTATCCATTCTGACACCCTGTGTCTTTTGATTGGAGTATTTAGTCCATTTACATTCAGAATGATTATTGATAGATATAAATTTAGTGCCATTGTGTTACCTGTAAAGTTGGTGTTTCTGGTGATGTTCTCTGGTCCTTTCTAGTCTTTGTTGCTTTTGGTCTTTTTTTCCCCACTGAAAGAATCTCCTTTAATATTTCTTGCAAGGCTGGTTTGGTGGTCATGAACTACTTTAGTTTTTGTTTGTCTGGGAAACTCCTTATCTTTCCTTCTATTCTGAATGACAGCCTTGCTGGGTAAAGTATTCTTGGCTGCATATTTTTCCCATTCAGCATGTTGAATATATCCTGCCACTTTTTTCTGGCCTGCCACATTTCTGTGGACAGATGTGCTGTGAACCTGATCTATCTTCCCTTGTATTTTAAGGACTTTTCCCTTGCTGCTTTCAGGATCCTTTTCTTGTCTGTGTATTTTGTGAAACTGACTATGACATATCTTGGTGATGGCCGGCTTTTGTTGAATTTAATGGGAGTTCTCTGTGCTTCTTGGATTTCACTGTCTGTTTCCTTCCCCAGATTAGGGGAGTTTTTAACTATAATTTGCTCAACTAAACCTTCTGCCCTTTATCTCTCTCTTCATCTTCTGGGACTCTTATGATACGAATGTTATTTCATTTTAAGGAGTCACTGAGTTCCCTAAGTCTACTTTTGTGATCTAATACCTTTCTTTCCCTCTTCTTTTCAGCTTCATTATTTTCCATAATTATATCTTCTTTTTTTAAAGATTTTATTTATTTATTTATTTGAGAGAGAGTGAATGAAAGAGAGAGAGAGATCAAGAGGAGGGGGTAAGGGTAGAGGGAGAAGCAGACTCCCTGCTGAGGAGGGAGCCCAATGTGGGACTCTATCCCAGGACCCCGGGATCATGACCTGAGCCAAAGGCAGATGCTTACCCGACTGAGCCACCCAGGCACCCCACAATTGTATCTTCTATATCACTGATTCATTCCTCTGATTTGTCCATCCTCATTTTTATGGCATCCATTTGGGTTTGCATCTCAGTTCTATCATTTTCACTTTCAGCCTGACTAGATTTTAGTTCTTTTGTCTATGCAGTTAGGGATTCTCCTGTATTCTATGCTTTTCTCAAGCCCAGCTAGTCTGTTTATAATTGTTGTTTTAAATTCTAGTTCAGACATCTTACTTATATCTGTATTGATTAAATCCCTGTTACTTCTTCCTGTTCTTTTGGGGGTGAAAGCCTCTGTCTTGTCATTTTTTCCAGGTGGGAAAAAAAGAGAAGCTAGATCTTAGATGTGTTTGGTCTGCTTGTTAAAAGAACCTAGATCCAGGGCACCCAGGTGGCTCAGCAGCGGGGGCATGCTTCTCCGTCTCCCTCTGCCTGCCACTCCCCCTGCTTCTGCTCTCTCTCTCTCTGTCAAATAAATAAATAAAATCTTTTTTTAAAAAAAAGAATTATTCACAATCAAGTGGGATTTACTCCTGGGCTGCAGGGGCAGTTCAATATTCACAAGTCAATCAACATGATACACATTTTAATAAAAGAAATAATAAGAACCATATGATCTCAATAGATGCAGAAAAAGCATTTAACAAAATACTTGTTTTTGCTTTGGTTTTGTTTTTATCCATTCTGACACCCTGTGTCTTTTGATTGGAGTATTTAGTCCATTTACATTCAGAGCGATTATTGATAGATATAAATTTATCTTTTATCTTTTATAAAGATAAAAAGATAAATGTAAATTTATCTTTTATCAAGCATCCTTTCTGATAAAAACCCTCAACAAAGTAGGTATAGATGGAACATACCTCAACATCATAAAAGCCATATATGAAAGACCCACAGCTACTACCATCCTCAATGGGGAAAAACTGAGAGCCTTTCCCCTATGGTCAGGAACAAGACAGGGATGTCCACTCTCACCATTAATATTTAACATAGTACTGGAAGTCTTAGCCTCATCAATCAGACAACAACAACAAAAAAATAAAAGGCATCCAAATCAGCAAGGAAGAAGTCAAGCTTTCACTATTTGCTGACAACATGATACTCTATATAGAAAACCCGAAGGACTCCACCAAAAAATTGCTAGAACTAATACATGAATTCAGCAAAGTCTCAGGATATAAATCAACATATGGAAATCTGTTGCATTTCTATACACGAATAATGAAGCAGCAGAAAAAGAAATCAAGGAATCAATCTCATTTACAATTACACCAAAAACAGTAAGATATCTAGGAATAAACCTAACTAAAGAGGAAAAAGATCTGTACTCTGAAAACTACAGAACACTTATGAAAGAAATTGAAGAGGACACAAAGAAGTGGAAAAACATTTCATGCTCATGAATTGGAAGAACAAATATTGTTAAAATGTCTGTACTACCCAAAGATATCTACACATTTAATGCAATCCCTACCAAAATACCACCAGCATTTTTCACAGAGCTAGAAGAAACACTCCTAAAATTTGTATGGAACCACAAAACACCCCAAATAACCAAAGCAATACTGAAAAAGGAAAGCAAAGCTGGAGGCATCACAATTCTGAACTTCGAGCTATATTGCAAAGCTGTTATCAAGACTGTATGGTATTGGCACAAAAAAAGACACATAGATCAATGGAACAGAACAGAGAACCCAGAAATGGACCCATAACTATATGGTCAACTAATCTTCAACAAAGCAGGAAAGAATATCCAATGGAAAAAAGACAGTCTCTTCAACAAATGGTGTTGGAAAAACTGATCAGCAACATGCAGAAGAATGAAACTGGACCACTTTCTTACACCATACACAAAAATAAACTCAAAATGGATAAAAGACCTAAATGTGAGACAGGAAAACATCAAAATCCTACAGGAGAACACAGGCAGCCTCAGCCTTAGCAAATTCTTACTATACACATCTCTGGAGGCAAGGAAAACAAAAGCAAAAATAAACTATTGGGGCTTCATCAAGATTAAAAAGCTTCTGCACAGTGAAGGAAACAATCAACAAAATTAAAAGGTAGCCTCCAGAATAGGATAAGATATTTGCGAACAACATACCCAATAAAGGGTTAGTATCCAAAATCTATACAGAACTTATCAAACTCAACACCCAAAAAAACAAATAATCCAGTTAAGAAATGGGCAGAAACCATGAATAGACACTTTTACAAAGAAGACATCCAGATGGCTAACAGACACTTGAAAAGATGCTCAACATCATTCATCATCAGGGAAATACAAATCAAAACCATGAGTTACCACCTCACACTTGTCAGAATGGCTAAAATGAACAACACAGGAAACAACAGATGTTGGCAAGGATGCAGGGAAAGGGGAACCCTCTTGCACTGTTGGTGGGAATGCAAACTGGTGCAGCCACTCTGGAAAACAGTATGGGAGTTCCTCAAAAAGTTAAAAATAGAACTACCTTATGACCCAGAAATTGCACCACTAAGTATTTACCCAAAGGATACAAAAATACAGATTCGAAGGGGTACATGCACCCCAATATTGATAGCAGCATTATCAACAATAGCCAAACTATACAAAGAGCCCAAATGTCCACTGACTGATAAATGGATAAAGAAGATGTGGTATAGGGGCGCCTGGGTGGCTCAGTTGGTTAAGCAACTGCCTTTGACTCGGGTCATGATCCCAGGGTCCTGGGATTGAGCCCTGCATCTGGCTCCCTGTCGGCGGGAAGCCTGCTTCTCCCTCTCTGACTCCCCCTGCTGGTGTTCTCTCTCTCTCTCTCTCTCTCTCTCTCTCTCTCTCTCTCTCTCTGTCAATTAAATAAATAAATAAAATCTTTAAAAAAAAACGATGTGACATATATATATATATATATGTAATAGAATATTGCTCAGCCATCAAAAAGAATGAAATCTTGGGGCACCTGGGTGGCTCAGGTGGTTAAACGTCTGCCTTCAGCTCAGGGCATGATCCCAGGGTCCTGGGACTGAGTCCCAGATTGGGCTCCCTGCTCAGTGGGGAGCTGGCTTCTCCCTCTACCCCTCCCCCTTGCTCTCTCTCAAATAAATAAATAAAATCTTAAAAAAAATAAAATACTTAAAAAAAAAGAATGAAATCTTGCCATTTGCAATGACATGGATGGAGCTAGGATATATTATGCTAAGAGCAATAAGTCAGTCAAAGAAAGACAAACACCATATGTGGAATTTCAGAAACAAAACAGGTGAACATATGGGAGGGGGTAAAAGAGAGAGGGGGAAACAAACCAAACCATAAGAGACTCAATAACAGAAAACAAACTGAGTTGATGGAGGGAGGTGGGTGGGGGATGGGCTAGATGGGGGGATGAATATTAAAGAGGGTACTTTTATGATGAGCACTGGGTGTTGTATGTAAGTGATGAACCACTGAATTCTACTCCTGAAACTAATATTGCACTGTATGTTAACTAGAATGTAAATAAAACTTTGGGGAAAAAAAGAAAGGAAGAGAGGAGGGGGAAGCCTTGAAAATGCTTTTTCCCACACTAACTCAGTGCTTTCCCCCTCATTCTAGCCTCCACCTCAGTGTCCATAAAACTACCATAGCTTTTTTTTTAAAGATTTATTTATTTATTTGAGAGAGAGAGAGAGAGCACATGAGTGGGGGGGGGGGTAAAGGGAGAGGGAGAGAGAGAATCCTCAAGCAGACTCCCCACCTAGTGCAGAGCCCAACTTGGGGCTGGATCCCAGGACCCTGAGATCATGACCTGAGCTGAAATCAAGAGTCAGCTGCCCAACTGACCGAGCCACCCAGGCGCCCCTACCATTGCCTTTTGTTCAAGGTTACCTCAATAATGAGATGACTCCACCTCTGCACTGATCCACCTGACCCTCCACCACTCATCAGTCCATGGGGGAAAGTGCAACAGAGAAGACTTTGCTTTCTCTGCTTTCAGCATCTTGCTCAATATCATAGTGGTAAGGGATTTATGGCTTTCACTTTGGGCTTCTTGCTTGAATCAGCTATCCAGACACTTGGCAGCTCAGCTCTTTCTCAACTCATTTGAGTTTCCAACACTGATTCTATTACATTCTGCACCACCCAGAAGCTTGAAGCCTTCTAGAATGATAGAGGAGCCTTCTGAAGGCTTGACCAAGGTGCCAGTATGGAGATACTGTGCAGGGAGGGGGCACCACCTCCAGGACATGGTATGTATATACCTTGAATCAACAACCACTGTAAGATGCATGGTGCCCATCAGATGGAATGCAAGGGTCCAGGATACAAGAGTTTGAAGGAGTGGCTCCGCTCATCATCTCTTCCAGTAATCCTCTTGGGGAAATTTGTGCCCTTCTCCGCAGCTTGAGACCCAGGATCCAGAGGTCCTGTCTCCAGGAGAGTAACACCTCCACCAGGAGACACAGTAGAGCCCCATAAACCTGAAACCACAGCTGCTGCTCTGCCATTTTAGGCTCCTCATGCCAAAAACTAGGAGGCAAGGAAGAGTCACAATATGGCAGGTTTAACTGACCTTATTGGCAGTAGCTATTATGCATTGGGGGTAGGGGAAATGTCTGGCACCAGATAATCCAGCAGGGCTTCTCATATGACCATCACCAGATTTAGCCATGGCCTGAAAAAGGTATGCTACCCTTGTATAAGCCATGGTGGAACAAAGAGATCCAGGCTTAGTGCGATACACTGAACTGTATTTATTGAAAGCTGGTAAGGTGTCTTAGGAAATGATTAGAATATATGTAAAAACTAAATGTGGTCTCATTTTTCCATCTTAAATTGGCAAGGAAGAACAAAATTGCAGTGCTACTACTATAATGCTGTACGAGTGCACAAGTTTTCTGGAGGTCAGTGTGGTAACATATATCAAGAGTATTAAAATGTTTTCCCCTTTGACTCATTAATTCCTCATCAAAAAATTATCTAAAGATTTAAACTGGGGTGCCTGGGCGGCTCAGTCAGTTAAGTGGCTGCCTTCAGCTTGGGTCATGATCTCAGGGTCCTGGGATCGAGCCCCATGTCAGGCTCCCTGCTCAGCAGAGAATCTGCTTCTTCCTCTCCCTCTACCCCTCCTCCCCCCTCCCCCTGCTCATGCTCTCTCTCTCTCTCTCTCAAATAATAAATTTTTTTAAAAATAAAAATAAATATTTAAATTAAATTTGTAAAAATATACTACATGGATGGACTTCACAGTAATCAGACAGCCATTAAAATAATACTGAAATATATTTACCAACTGAAAAGATGTTCATTATATATTGTTGACTTCTAAAAGAAAAAAAAAAACCCAGCTCACATAATAGTGTGTTTCACAAGGAAGGAGGTACAGCACCAAAATGTTAACAAGTAATATTTCTGTGTGATACAACTTGAGATGGTTTTTATTATCTTTTTGTTTACCTGTGTCTCGGCTCTTCTTCTGTTAATGTGTATTATCTGCAGTTGTTAAAATTAGAATTTACTATAAAATAAGGAATCAATGATTATCTCATTTTACAGAAAACACACTAATTAGAATCCTCCATTTCTACTTTCCTCTTGTGTATCACTTTATACTTTACATATTACATATACTGGCATATTTCTGCAATTTGCTTCCATCTTTAGGTAAGTTTCTAAGGCCCTACCTTTTTTTTTTTTTAAGATTTTATTTATTTGAGAGAGAGAGAGAGCGCAAGCAGGGTGGGGGGCAGTGGGGAAGGACAGAGGCAGAGGGAGAAGCAGGCTTCCCACTGAGCAGGGAGCCCTACTCGGGACTCAAGCCCAGGACCCCGGGATCATGACCGGAGCTGAAGGCAGACACTTGAATAACTGAGCCACCCAGGCGTCCCTCTAAGCCCTATATACAAAAACAGCTGCCCACTGCAAGATACGTCAATACTTCTGAGCTGTAGCACAGAAGGGACTAGTAGCAGCACAAAGCACTAGAGCCCTTTGTCCTGTTAATTAAAATATAACATAAAACCCATCGAGACCACACCCTTGGATATTTCAGTTGCCAGCATGCTGGGAATCAGACTTGCCTCCCACATACCCTGCAACCGGATGCTTTCTAGAAAGCTGCTATGGGTCATACAATCCTCTCTATAACTGCTGAAAAGAGCTTGGGCTCTTTTTGGTTTTGTGTTTGTGTTTTTGTTTCGTTTAGTTACTTCAGAATAACTTGCTGGGCTTGCAGCTCAGATCAGAAAAATGTTTCACTTGGTTCCATCTGAACTGCTTGGAAGTGCATCTTTTTCTGAGTTGCCTGTCAACCACCAGTCCCCTAGGCCCAGGATGAATCTCCTGGAGCGGATAAAAAATGGATGATTAACCAATGACACTCACACAGCCTGCCACAACTGCACATGAAGTATATGAATCTCTTTGTGTTTGAAGAATGGGGTGTGAAATTTCCTTTTTCAATTTCAAGCCAAGGAGATGGGTTTTATCTCTTTGCGAAACACTGTGTAATTGTTGGGCCCCGTCCGGTAACAGAAACAATTTACTTGGTTGAGGCTTAGTAGAAAAAGGAATGAATTCTATCAAAGTCTTCAGTATGCTCCAGTGTGCCTGGCTCCCTAGAATGTAAGCTCCATGACAGGCAGGGACTTTTGTGTGCTCACTATGGTATCACTAGTTTCTATCTTAGTACTGGCATATGTACTCATTAAATATTTGTTGCATGATTGAATAAATAAATGAATGGAACAAAGTACAGGGATTGCTGAAATTTTAGGGGCACCAGGTAGCTTCTATTGCCCAAATAATCTGTTTCCATCAGAAGACTACAGCCTGTAATTCTAAGGTCAGAACTGAATCCATTTGCCTTAAGGTTCTTATTACACTTAAAATGAAAATGCCCTTGGGGCACAAGGGTGGCTCAGTTGGTTAAGCATCCAACTCATTATTTCGGCTCAGGTCATGATCTCATGGGGCATGGGTCCCACTCAGTGGGGAGTCTGCTTGAGATTCTCTCTCTCCCTCTCCCTCTGCCCCTCCCCCCACTTGTGCACACTTTCTCTCTCAAATAAATAAGTAATCTTTCTAAAAAAATGAAAATGCCCTGTGCATTGTTAAGAAAATAAATTGGTGGGCGCCTGGGTGGCTCAGTTGGTTAAGCGACTGCCTTCGGCTCGGGTCATGATCCCAGGGTCCTGGGATCGAGTCCCACATCGGGCTCCCTGCTCAGCAGGGAGTCTGCTTCTCCCTCTGTCCCTCTCCCCTCTCATGCTGTTTCTTTCTCGCTCACTCTCTAATAAATAAATAAATAAAATCTTTAAAAAAGAAAAAAGAAAATAAATTGGTACAACCTTATTGAAAAATAACTTGGCAGTTTATGAAAATGTAGAATGTCCATTCCCTCTCACCTAGGGCCTGCCCTTCCAAGAATTTATCCTCAAGAAATACACACACATACAAAGATGTTTAATGCACTGTTGTTTCTAATGGGGGACAAGGGAAGGAAAAGAGGGGAAAAAACCCTAACCTAATCTAAATAGCCATTGGTAGGGGATGGGTTAAGGGTAAAAAATTTAACCACTGACTCTCCTGGTCCATTGATCAAAGATTCTCTTAGGGCCTTCACTTCATTTCTCCTCCATAGTGCTTCTGAGAGGCATGAGCCAGTTCCTCAGTGCTGACAACAGGGAAACCTGAGAGGCACAGGGGTAAGGAGATGCAATCAAGTGGCTCAGAGCCCACATGGAACTGGAATGAGAGACAGGTGAGCCTGGGAAGATCTGACCGGATGCATAAGAGCATCTGATATAGTGATATAGTGGTGATATAGATAGATAGATAGATAGATAGATAGATAGATAGATAGATAGATAGATGATAGATGTATATATATATACATATATATACACACACATACATACACACATACATACATATATTTACACATACATACACATATATGTATGTATTTTTTAAGAATGCTCATCTTTTAAAGATACATTACATACTAGAATATTTACAAAAGAAATTATATGTCAGAAATTTGTTCCCAAATAATTTGGCATCAGGAGAAGATGGTGGGCTTATAGATCCAGCAAGATTGGACTAGATGATGGATACACGGGGGGGGGGGGGGGAAAATTTTTTTTTTTTTGCTTTTTTTTTTAAATTTTTTTTTTTTTTTTTTTTGAGAGAGAATGGGAGGCAAGGAGGATGAGAGAGAAGAGGGTCAGAGGGAGAAGCAGACCCCCCCTGCTGAACAGGGAGCCCGATGTGGGACTCGATCCCGAGACTCCAGGATCATGACCCGAGCCGAAGGCAGTCGCTTAACCAACTGAGGCACCCAGGCGCCGCTCTCTGCTTTTTTATATATTTGAAATTTTTCCATTATGCACACCAAAAAAATTTAAGAAAATGTGCTCTTTTGTTTCTTAAATGGTTTTAAGTCTTCCCAAGTTCCCAGTTTTAATCACTCAATGAAAATGTCTGGTATCAAGCCGAAAGATAACAACCTGAAATGAAAACCAACCAAATTAAGGCAGAAAACTGCTTGTGCCAACTGGGTGATGTACTGTTTCCAGAGTTCAGAGAAAAGAGGGAGAATCATAGGTGGGGAGGTCAGAAAGCTTCACAAAGCAGGTGGGACAGTAAGGAGACAGGTCTAATAGTTATGAGCACATGTCCCATGTTGATAAGGGGACTATGGATCCCTACAAATGGCAGTGCCAGCCAGATCAGTCCCACATGGGTCCTCATAGCACAGTCTTCAGGGGAACATACTCCTGGAATATTGGCATTTGATCTTGGCCTCCTCAAAACTCCAATAGTTTCTCCCAGGCATACATCCTACACATTCTCAGTCTCTGCTCCCAGGTGGCAGTGATGTTTATGATGCCCTTCCTAACGTCCATCTTCCACCAACCTCCAACTGCTTGTCCTAAATACAGCTGAGGTGCAGAATACACCCACGTCAGCAGATGGTGGTATGCAGTTTTGCCATGTGGTGGGCTAATGAGCCTTTACTGGTACAGAGGGCTACAGTGGCTCGCTTTGGCTGAGCACACGTAAGCACACTCAAAGCAAGGTTTCACATACACACACACACACACACACACACATTATACACGTACATATGGTACATCAAAATGTATTTATATTATATAAATATACTTTTATGGAAAACATTTTAGACATGGAGAAATAATTAATCAGTCCTGAACAGGGTTAAATAATAGAATATGAGTATGATATATGTGCCAGGCATATTTACACATATTATGAAGCACTTTACACATATTCTCTCACTTAATTTTTATGGCAACAGCCTTGTTAGCAGGTACTATTATTATCCCACAGATAAAATCCTCTTGCACAGAGAGGTTGAGTAACTTACCCAAGATCAGTTAAGTAGTGGAGTCAGGATTCCAGTCCAGAGCTCATGTGCTTAACTGTTTAAGCTACAGCATTTACTCGGCATACAAAATGTCCTTCCTGATGTGACTGGATTCTGGTGCAAAGTTCTAAGTGAGTGCTCCTTCATTGCCCACACCTGTGTAGAGCAAAACATCTTCCCCATATTTGCCTTTTGGGGAGAAGAAGTGGGATTAGCTAAGGCCAAGATCCTTGGAGAGAGATGGGCTATTTGCAGGGAAGCGGCTAGCCCATCTGGTGGCTCTGTGCAATCCAGAACAAAGTTCTCCTTCCTCCCTGGTGAAAGGCTGGAGTCGGACTGGATTCCAGCAGACTCGGGCCTTGCCTACCATAGGTGGTGACCCTGGCCATCACAGTGGAAGAGGGAGTAGCGGGAAGCCTCCATAGAGTATGACACACATCTCATCACAGAAGTTGGAGGCCACGTAGTCCCCCCTCTTCTCCTGGGTTGCCAGGGGGAAGGAGTAACTGCTGACTTGGCTGGCTCTCTCTCCCTGCACTCCTGCTCCAACAGCTAATGGTTTCAAAAGCACCAAAGCTTGGGTCAAGGGTCTCTCAACCCAGGGCAGAGCAGAGCAGGTCCCTCACAATCCACTCTGTCATTGCAGACTGACTTGGTAAAGCATGGCTGCCTGTCAGCCGGCTTCCTGGCCTCCCTTCACCGCCCTGCAATCTGACTTCCACCCCTTCCATGTCCCTGAAACTCCTTCTACCATGTTCAGTTGCTGTCTTCTGGGACTGCTCTGCAGCACTCTCTACTGACTAGAATTGTTTCTGGAATTCCCTCTTTTGACTTTTGAGATTCTCCTCCTTTTTCTCTAGCTGTTCTTTCTTAGTCTCCCCCATGGCATTTCCTCCTCAGCCTCTCCTTCCCTGCTGGTCTTCTCCAGCTTTCATGCTTGGATCTGCCTTTTCTCTTTCTTCAGATGATCCCCGGGTGACTGCATCTACTTCCAAAGCTTCTCCGTCATCTCTTCTGAGGATTTCTCAACATGTTTCTGCTGCCCAAATCTCTCTCTTCTAAACTGAGAAGAAAAAAAAATGTTAACTTCAACACACCTTTGTTTATACATTTTTTAATGAAGTGTTTTCACTTTATAATCTTTTTAAAATATGATTCTGGAAAATGCCTACCATTTAACCCACTAAGCAAAGCCCATCCTCATTTTAAATCAGCCTAATCATACTTATTGTTTGTTGGTACCCAACTTCGTTTTTCAATTCAAACAGATGTGTTAATACTTGTTTCAATAAATAGTCTAGGGGAGCCTGGGTGGGTCGGTTGGTTAAGCATCTGACTTCGGCTCAGGTCATGATCCCAGGGTCCTGGGATCCAGCCCTGTGTTCGGCTCCCTGCCCAGCAAGGAGTCTGCTTGTCCCTCTCCCTCTGCTGTCCTCTCGTTTGTGCTCTCTCTCTCTCTCTCAAATAAATAAATAAAATCTTAAAAAAAAGAGAGAACTGGTCTAATAACCCCTAGGGGGACTAAATATGGAATACAATTTGAAAAGGTGATGATTAAAAGCTGTTGAATCAATATTAAAATAATATGGATACAATGTGATTAATGTATCCATTTTTATAACAGCTGTAAAAACAAGAGTAAATCTGAATGTTATAATAATATAATGTAAGGTATGTTTTAAATAAATTGTGAAATGAGAAGTATGATGAAAGTTTTAAATATGTTTTCAGTAACTGTGTGTGTGTATAATTCTGATATTTTAGCTTTTGGGAAAAATTAAATAAGTATCATATAAAAATAGGTAAAAACTGCCATCATTTCCACTGCCCTCACCCCTACTTTTGATATACATCATGATCAAACTTCTCATCTGTAGGTAACTAAAGAGAAAAGCAAATGACTAAAAAGGCATTTCATCAAGTACTGCTAAAAACTAATTTGGTCAGTAGCTAACATAAAATTTTCTTATCCTGTTAATAAGAGTTAGGATATATTAATATTTTATAAGTTGGGGATTGACTATATTTGGAAAAAATACCTCATAGTATGTTTGATAAATATCTTACTGAATATTGCACACCAGCTACAATAAATCACATCAAAATTTAACCTGGTAGTTTTATTCAAAGTGAGATAAAGTGTTGGTAATTCAGGAAAATATTACAGTTTGATTTAAAAGAATCAGCATCATTAATCTGTACTGCTACAGCTGTTTGAAGGAAGGTTCCTTCCCAGCCAAAGATATGTCTCTGGAAAAATAGCCCTTTTTTATTGAAATATAGTTGATGTACAATGTTATATTAGTTTCAAGTGTACAACATAGTGACTCAACAATTCTATACATACTCAGTGCTCACCATAAGCACAGTCACCTTCTGTCATCATGTTATTACAATCTCATTGACTATATTTCCTATGCTGTAGTTTCATCTCCATAATTTATTTATAACTGGAAGTTTGTACTTCCTGATCCCCTTCACTGATTTCACCCATGCCCCACCCTGTTCCCCTCTGGCAATCAACAGTTCTCTGTATTTATGATTCTGTTTCTGTTTGTTCATTTGTTTTGTTTTTCAGATCCCATATGTAAGTGAAACCATATGGTATGTGTCTTTGTTTGACTTATTTCACTTAGCATAAATACTCTCTTGAGTTCATTCATGTCACAAATGGCAAGATCTCATTCTTTTTTTATGACTGAGTAACATTCCAATAGTCTGTATCCTCTAGAGATTCATTCTGAAATGTCTACATATGAAATGATACACTTAGGATTTGCTTCAAAATTGTAAGGGAGTGGTAAGAACTATACTTTACCTCTGTGGTCTTCCTTCCAAAACCAGTAACTACAGTTTAATCATGAGAAAAGTATCATACAAATCCCAATTGAGGGATGTTTTGCAAAATATCTGAGCAGTATTCCTCAAAACTGTCTATGTCATCAAAACCAAGGGAAGCCTAAGTAACTGTCACAGACCTGAGGAGACTAAGGAGACATGACAGTACGATGTAATGTGGTATCCTGGATGGAATCTGAGAAGAGAAAAAGGACATTAGGGGGAAACTAGCAAAATTCAAATAAAGTATGGAGTTTAGCTAATAGTACTGTGCCAAAGTTGATTCTTTAGTTGTGACAAATGTATTATAGTAAGATGTTACCAAAAGGGAAAAACAGGCACAGAATATATGAGAATGGATGTACTATCTTGCACAACTTTTAGGAAATCTAAAACCATTCTAAAATAGGTTTTTTTTTTTAAAGACAATAGTAACAGTGGAGAAGGAAAAGCAGAGAAGTGTGTTGTTGGACCAGGAATGGCCACAGGTTGACAGTTATTGGGGCTATATAATGGAAGTTCATTATACTATTCTGTCTATATTTGTATATGTTTAAAATTCTCTTTATAAGAAGGTTTTATTTATATATAATGTTTGGGGTCCTCAGTTTTGATAATTTGCTAGGAGGGCTCACCAGACTCAGGATATAATCATACTCCCAGCTACCATTTATTTATTACAGCAAAAGGATAGAAAATAAAATCAGCAAAGAGAAAAGGCACATGGAATAGTCCAAAGGAGACCAAACACAAGCAGAGTCCTCTTCTTATGGAGTCATAGGTAATACATTTAATTCCTCCCCAGCATCTAACCGTGACAACACACGTCACACTGTTCACTAGGGAAGCTCATTAGAGTAGCCCAGAGTTTTTACTGGGGTCTGGTCA
Source organism: Callorhinus ursinus (assembly GCF_003265705.2). NCBI lineage: Eukaryota > Metazoa > Chordata > Mammalia > Carnivora > Otariidae > Callorhinus > Callorhinus ursinus. The sequence goes on from NW_027397064.1 coordinate 91,158,115, forward strand.
CATAGGCACCCTCTAACTAGCACATATCAAGATTCCAGACTCTTAGAACAAATTCAGCATAAACTACATTGTTTGCACAAACATTTTAGGCACAGTGAGCCATCCTTATCATTTAGGGAAAGTGTCTTATCAGTGTAGGGAACTTTTACCTATCAAGTTCCCAAGTGCCAGCCAAAGGCCAACCTTGCAAGCAGGCCTTTCTAAGAATGGCAGTCTCAGGCCTATACATACCCACAGGCATATGACTCTCTGGGACAAAGCAGAGAGATGTTTCATAACTCACACCCTCCTGCTGCTATGGAAAGAATCCCCACAACTCTCACTTGGAGACGTCATGTACTATTCTGGGCCACAGGTGCATGTCTGAGAGAGGAAGGGAGGACCTGTGAGGTGTGGAGAGCTGAGAAGAGGAAATCCCAATTTTCTCAGTGAGCGTAGCTCCAAATTAGCCTGGAACTCTGCACTCTTTTTCCTTGCTTTTTTCCTTCTGTATGTGAGACTAAAGTTCTGAGAAATTGACCCTGAGGATAGAAGAGAAAGAGGAGGGCAGAAAGGAAAAATGGGAAAGAAAGATGAGACCTTTGGAGAGGAAGAGACCAAATCGGGTCAGCAAATTGCTCTTAGCTATCTCCTAGATCCATTCTTAGTAGCATGAGGGTTATGACTGTCCTGTAGCACATGGAGTTTGAGGTTCCTAAAATGCATACAAGTGGTGATATCCAGAATCTGGAGGTTGTGAACAGCTGAGGGATACAGGGCACAAGTGTTCCCATCCCCTTCAAATGAGGTAAGATATACAGTCTCAGATAGTACATCAGCAGTGAGCATTTTCGTTAAACCTTGTATTTTGTGAAGAGTGTATTTGTACATGCGTGGGGGTGTTAAAGGAATTACAGTAACTTTTGTCACCCTGTTTGGCATTAAGAAAAACATATTTTCATGTGTGGAAACCTCAAGAAATGGAAGTGGTCCAGGCTTCTCTTAATCTCTTGGAAGCCCAAGAAAGAGTACTGGTTGGTGATACACAAGGTGGAAGTCATCGGCACCCAGAAGCGACGGTGATGAGAGACAGAAGCAGAAAAATGTACATCTTTAGCGCAGAAGGCTGACCTATTGCCTGCCTAATTCTGATAAGGATCAAATAGGTGCTGGTTGCTACATTCTTAAAGGGTCTCATGACTGCCTGTACATCTCACCAATAGTATCAAGCTGAATAAGCACCAGAGAACTCTTGTGAAAGTAGTTTTATGAGTAGAAATTCCAAGAAAATATTTATGACCTAATACTTCCTGCACGTCCCCTCCCCCTTGAACACTAAGTATATAACCACCAGTTTCAACAGCAAAGGTGCAGCTCTTTCTGCTGACGGATCCTAGCCCCGTGCTACTTAAGTAAACTTGCTAAGCTGCACTTTAAAACCCCTCAAGAATTCCTTCTTGACCAGGCTTGCTCAACGATCCCGCAACAACAGGAATGAAGAGGGTCGCCCAACAGAGCTTCTTTAGGAGAAAAAAGGGCCCTGGGACCAGACCATTTAAGGGGCTCACTGAAAAAGAGGCATCTACAAAGGCTAACCAAGAATGACCAAATAGGAGAAAAGGCAAGTGGAACGAAGTTGGGTAAAGACTGCCAGAAAGAGAGTAAAGAAAATCAAGAGGACGCAAACCAACAGTTGCGTTTAGGAGAGGAGTTAATCAACAATGTCAAACATTTCGCTGATTTTCCCCAGTCAGCACCAACTACACTAACTCTGCCAACGCCCCTCCCTGGTGCTATTTATACATCTCTTTGGGCTCTTGTACAGCTTTACCCGGTGATTTACAGTTTATTTCCTCCAATTACACGGCTCAAGCAGGTCTGATTCTTACTCATTTCTCTTTTCCATAGAGCTTTATGTCTACTGCTCAATTAGTATCAGTGAAATGATTTGAAGAACATTTGAAAAACCACCCGAACCGATATCCAACCTTTCAACCTGTTCCAGAAACCAAACTGCCGGCGGCATGGCCACACTACGCAGGCGCAAAGGCAGAACCCGCGGGCTTCCTCCAGTTCTTTGCATTTGGCGCGAAATCCCGGCTCCGTGGGCGGGGCGGACGGAGAAGCCGCGCTCATTGGGCAGGTTTGGCGCGAAATCCGCGAGCTCTTGCGCCACGATTGGTTCCGGCCATCCCGGTGGGGGGAGGGGGTGAGCAGTGGCTGCGGCGGCGCGCGCAAAGCTGTAGCGTCGGTGGTGAAGCGACTCGTGGCTGCGGAGCGTGTCAGCTGCGACCCCTCGGCGCCAGGCAGCCATGGACCTCGCGGCCGCAGCGGAGCCGGGCGCCGGCAGCCAGCACTTGGAAGTCCGCGACGAGGTGGCAGAGAAGTGTCAGAAACTGTTCCTGGATTTCTTGGAGGAGTAAGTCGGCGGGCGCCCCTTCCTCGCGGAACTTCCCCGAACTGCCCCTCCCCGCTTCCGGCGCCCAAGGCCCGCCGACTCACAGCTCCCGGGGCCGTGGGGCCGCCGTGTATTGGGGAACGGAGGGGTCACGCGCCTTGTACAGCGTCCCACGCCCCACTTGGGGCTTAGCCAGGCTGCCGCGGGGGACTAAAATTCACCGCGAGCCCTTCCTCAGACTCTATGGGCAGCGCTTTGGTCCCATCGTTCAGTCTTCACCGCCTGTAAGGCTGGTGGTCCCGTCGGCCCTGGGAACCTGTACGGAAACTGAGGCTCGGGGAGGATAAGTAGCACGATCGAATGGGGATCCCTGCAGAGTCCTGATTGGACCGGACAGCCAGGCCCCTTGGTGTTGGGGGCGCCGAGGGCCCGGGCAACCCCTGGAGCCTATGGAGATAAAAGTACTAGAGTGAACCCTGCGCGTAGACGGATGCTGGGGGGGGGGGGAGGGAGAGCCCCGACCAGCTTGAAAGTGAGCACACTCCCTCCCTTGCCTTCCAAGCTCCTGTCCTCTCGTAACCTCCCTGCCTGGCTTTCCGCCACTGCCGCCAGTTACTTTTCTTAGAGAGTGCAGATGTATCACTTCTTTCCCTAAGACTATGGACTTTGGAGTGCCTTATGAAATTTTTTTGTTTATTGTAAAACATACGTAACAAAACTTGGCATTTAACTTTTTTAAGTGGAGAGTTGAATGGCATGATGTACATACATGCACCTTATTAAGCAACTATCACCATCATCCATCTCCAGAACTCTTTTTGGTGTTCTCAAACTGACACTCTGCAACCACTAAACAGTAACCCCAATCCCCCACCCCACCCCAGCACCTGGCAACCACCCTTCTCCTTACTGTGAATGTCACTATATAGTTATCTCATACACTTAAAGAGTGTTTGTCCTTTTGTGACTAGCTTATTCCACCATAATATCATAAAGGTTCATCCATGTATACAGCATGTGTCAATTTCCTTTTAAGGCTGACTGGTATTTAACTGTATGCGTGTACCACTTTTTGTCCATTCATCCACTGACTTTTGGGTTGTTTCCACACTTTTACTACTGTGAATAATTCTGTCTTATGAAATTCTGATATATTTAAAACGATTTAATTTACATTCCCTACCTCTGCCTAACAGCTCTTCATCTTTCAAAGCCAGTTAAAGACTCACAACTCCTTTGTGAAACCCTATAAACCTTTCAGGCAGCACCAATCCTTTCTTCCTTTATGCTCCTAAGGTGCCATTTTCCATTATCTCTGTAGAGTAACTTATATCTACCTGTCAGCCACTTCATCTAATCCCATCATTAACCCCACCTGGCCACCACACCATATTGCATAAGTCCTCAATGAATGTTTAATTTTAACAAAATATAATTGCCTTCATTACCTTGCAGTTTACCATACAGCTAGGTGCTGGGGATAATGATAAATAAGACAGATAATCACTTTATGGAGTTGGGGGGAGATGTTAACTTCCTATCAAAATTCCAACTTTGATTTGCCCTTGTTTATGGAATAAAGTCCCAAATTCTTCACAGCTCTTTCCAGTTTCATTTTTCATAACCAGCCTGTTCCTATACCTTTCTACAACCCTCCCTGTTCCTGTACCTTTGTTGACATTGCCACTTATTTGCCAACATCTGCAGTCAGTCTAACCACCACTGGGGTTTTTTTGGTGTTTTTATTTTCTTTCAAATTCTGAACGTCTTTCAAGGCTGAATTCCAATGTCACCTTTTGAATTCTTGAAGTCTTTCTAGATGTTCTTGTTGGGCAGAATTAGTTTATAGTCCCCCAACACATTTCTTTTACCTCTTTTTTTTCCCCCTTGATTTTATTTATTTGTTTATTTACTTTAAAGATTTTATTTATTTGACAGAGAGAGAGAGACTGTGAGAGAGGGAACACAAGCAGAGGGAGTGGGAGAGAGAGAAGCAGGCTTCCCACTGAGCAGGGAGCCCGATGGGGACTCAATCCCAGGACCCAGGGATCATGACCTGAGCCGAAGGCAGACACTTAATGACTGAGCCACCCAGGCACCCCTTTTCCTTGATTTTATTGTGGAAAGAACACAACATGAGACTACCCTCTTAACAAATTTTTAGCTGTACAATATATTATCATTGACTATAAGTGCAATGTTACACAGTAGATCTCTTAAAGCTTATTCAGTCTCACTTGGCTGAAACCGTATGCCTATTGATTAGTACCTCCACATTTCCCACCTTGCTCTAGCCTCTGGCAACCACCATTCTGCTGTCTGTCTATTTAATGTAAGCTCAGCACCCAACCTGGGGCTTGAACTCCTAACCCTGAGATCAGGAGTCGCATGCTCTACCAACTAAGCCAGCCAGCTGCCTTCATTCCACTTTGATTGTATTAATTTGACTATTTTAGATACCTCATATGGGTAGGATCATGCAATATTTGTATTGCTGTGATTGGCTTATTTCATTTTTTATTTTTATTTTTTTTAAGATTTTATTTATTTATTTGACAGAGAGAGATAGTGAGAGCAGGAACATAAGCAGGGGGAGTGGGAGAGGGAGAAGCAGGCTTCCCGCCGAGCAGGGAGCCCGATGCAGGGCTCGATTCCAGGACCCTGGGATCATGACCTGAGCCAAAGGCAGACGCTTAACGACTGAGCCACCCAGGTGCCCCTGGCTTATTTCAGTTAATGTAATGTCCTCAGAGTTAATCTTTGTTGACACATATAGCTGACTTTCCTTTTTAAAGCTGAGTAGTATTCCTTTGTATGTGTTGTATACATTTTCTTTACTCATTTGTCATGGACGTTTAGATTCTCTTGTTACCTCTCTTTAATAGGAGTGTCTCCTATGAGAGTGTCAATCCTAGGGCAGGAACAACACTGTCATTTTTAGCTTCAAGTATCTCTGGCATAATGCTTTGCAGGTAGATGTCCAGTAATATATCTTAACAGAGCATGCTGTATTTGAAGAAGGAATTGATTTTTGCCTCAAAATGAATCTGCATTTTATGTTAAAAGAACAAAAAGCAAAAATATTTGTGATAATCCTTTATGTTTTGTGTATAGGTGTTTCTGTTTTCCTGAGGACTTGGACAGTGAAGCACCTCATCTCTGTTTTTAAATTAACAACTAGTCTGTTTTCCCTATAGAAACTGAATCTTTGGATTTCAACTGCATTTCTTGGTTTAATATTTTCCAATCTTAATTATACATAACAATAATAAAAGAATAGTTGGCATTTTTAAAATATTTTTTATTTATTTATTAGAGAGAGAGAGAGTGAGAGCAGGAACACAAGCAGGGGGAGTGGGAGAGGGAGAAGCAGGCAGGCTTCTCTTTTAGCAGGGAGCCTGATGTGGGGCTTGATCCTAGGACCCTGGGATCATGACCTGAGCTGAAGGCAGACGCTTAATGACTGAGCAACCCAGGCGCCCCTAGTTGGCATTTTTATTAGAAAATACTAAATTAAGAAATGCAGATTAAAATTTGAAGGCCTAGTTTTTCTGTGTTCTGGGCTCTGTGCAAAGCATTTTACAGGCATCCTCATTTAAACTTCACAGTAATCTTATGAGAGAATGTCCTAATTTTTTTTTTTTTCAAAAAAGGGGGATAAGTAACTTGCCCCAAGTTACACAGTTAGTAAAGTGAGCCTGTCTGACCCTACAGCTGATGAATTTTAACCAATACACTGAATTATCAGGCATCTAGATTCTTCTTTTTACTACCTAATTCTTAAGTTTAATCTGACTTGCATGTATCTGCAGGTTCCAGAACAGTGATGGAGAAATTAAGTACTTACAGTTAGCAGAGGAGCTCATTCGTCCCGAGAGAAACACGTTGGTTGTGAGTTTTGTGGACCTGGAGCAATTTAACCAACAACTTTCTACCACAATTCAAGAAGAGTTCTATAGGTATGGTGTATTAATCTTCTTTACTCTAAATAGGCATGGAGCCTGTGAATCCAGATCTTCTTGAACTGCCAAGTGTTCATTTGTGAGGCAGAAGCCAGCTGTTACAGAGGCCCTTTGATAGAGCCAGTGGTCATTTTAGTTGAACTAATTTAGGCCTTTGTGGAGCCGAATTATTTTTCACATGCGAATGTTGAAAACCTATGCCTTCTATGTAGCTTTCCCATTTTCAGAGGATCGCTTACTATATTTCAGGCATTCAGTGCTATTGCTGTGTCATTCTTTGATCCTTTCCCTTGCCCCCAGGAGTAGGTGTTTGAGAAAGTGTGTGGATCCTATTCTTGATCAGGGTGTCTTTAAAGTATGACATTGTCCCTAAAGTTTAATTTTTTCTGATTCTATGAAAGTAATGTGTATGTTGTAGGAAAGGTAGAAAGTAGAGATAAGTAGACGGAATACATACATATCTGTGGATAGTGGGATTACATATATATTCTCACCATCCATAGATAACCATCATTAGCAGGTCTGCAAATGTGGAGTTTCCCAAGGATCTTCTGGCACATTTTGTTTTATTTCTGGGTATTATTTAACTATTGAGGTCATACTGTAGATATAGTCGCCTGCCCTTTCACTTAACAGTATAACATAATTTTCCATATAGTATAAAATCCCTTGAAAACATTTTAATAGCTGAATGGTATTTCTTTTGGGCAGAAACTAGACATTAATAATTTAGTCTTTCATTTTATTTTTAATTGCTGTATAAAATAAGAAACATCTCTTTAAAAACTAATGATGTAATATATGGTGATTAACATAACAATAAAAAATTAAAAAAAAAGAAACATCTCTTTAAACAAATCTTTGTCAGCATTTGGATTAATAAATTAATAAATAACATATAAACATACATAACATAATATAAATAAACAATTAATGTGACAATCTGTATAAATAAAACCAGGTTAAAATAAACATTGTGGACAGTTGTGAAAGAGAAATGAAGACCCAGAACTAAGGAGAGACAACCCTGTTCCTTTACATGGTGGGCTGGGAGATGGATGACTTGTTTCAGTGTTTCTGATCATTGGGAACTGTTGCACGGATAAGCAGCAGAGTTTATTGTGAGAATACACAGCAGGAAAAGTTGTATTGACAAGTGAGGGAGATAGAAAATCCAGGCTGGTGGTAGAAACACCTATACCCATACCTCATGCCCAGGCCATGTAGCAGTTCTGTCTCCTGAAGGTAGCTCGTTGTTCAGAGGACTTCCAGATCCCACTGCTTAAAACAAACCACGCTGTAACAACTACTGGGAACTTGTATCAAGACACTTCAGTCTAACCAGTCAAGTGGTATGTTTCTGCCAGTTTGCTCTCATGTCAGTACACAAACTTCTCCCCTCATCCATTTCTTATCAATCAAGAATTATACCTAGAAAAATATACCAGGTCTTGACATCAAATGAGAGACTGTCTTGCTGGATTGTAAACCACCAAGATTGTTCAGGTAGATTCATCTTGGACAGAGGAGTAGCCTACAGTGTCAGTGCTAAGTGCTAATTTAAAGATAGTGGATATTTGGGTATAGCATTTTACCTTTTGTGTTTCTTTTGTCTTAGATCTGTTTGTGGTGGATAGGAGAGGATTGGAAGAGGCTCATAAACCTAGACTAGACAATATAAGTGTCCTGCATAGTTAAATTTTAAGGCTTGATTGTAGCCAGATGAAATTGCTTAGTTTCAGCTGTTTTAAGTATGAAAGGCCTTAGTAGGCCTCTTGAAGAGGACGTGTGATTTTTGTTCGTTTGCTTTTCAGAGTTTACCCTTACCTATGTCGGGCCTTGAAAACCTTCGTCAAAGACCGAAAAGAGATTCCTCTTGCCAAGGATTTTTATGTTGCATTCCAAGACCTACCTACCAGACACAAGTAAGAAACCTTTGGAAGAACAGGAATTCACCAAACAGTATAGCCATCAATTAATGATTAAAAAACTCAGGAGGTTTAGTTGTTTTTTGTTTTTAAGATTTTATCTATTTACTTGAGAGAGCACGAGTAAGAGAGAGAGCACAAGGAGGGAGGAGGGGCAGAGGGGGAGGAAGAAGCAGACTCCCTGCAGAGCAGGGAGCAACACAGGGCTTGATCCCAGGACCCCAGGATCATGATCTGAGCTGCAGGCAGATGCTTAATCAACTGAGCCACCCAGGCGCCCGTAGGTTTAGTCTTATATGTGTAAAGAGTTAGGCTTAGTTATCTAGAAAGTTTGGTTTTGGAGAAATACATTTTTCTAGGGAGATGAAATAGGAAGTAAGATAAATCAAGCCATTTCTGGGGATTGTCATATTTCAGGACGCCTTTCAGGGGACATCTGGGGAAAAATCAGTCAAGTGAGAAAATATGAAAACTGAGAACAGTCACAGAAAATCATGAATCTTTGGAAATTTTTGTCATAGCTTAAATGGCATAACTTTAAAACATTTTTTCCTGTTAGCAGTTATTTAAAGAATAAATTTACTGCAAGAATTTGAAGTGATATTTTGAAAACTGAAACTACTGAAATTACTTGTAAAATTAACAAGTTATTTAATATAAAAATGAGTTTGTGAGGTAAAGGAAGTGTTTCTGAACTTCTGAGTATACCATTTTTTTCCTATGATAACTTTATTGTGAAACTAATACATGATTATTTAGAAATTGTAGGTAAGCAGAGAACATTTGCATATAAAATAAAATGGGATCATCTGTTTTATAGTTGTAATTTCATTTCTTTGGTGTCCTTTATTTAGTTTTCATACTGATTTTTTTTTTATTTTTTTTTATTGGAGAGAAAGAATGAGAGACAGAGAGTACAAGAGGGAAGAGGGTCAGAGGGAGAAGCAGACTCCCTGCCGAGCAGGGAGCCCGATGCGGGACTCGATCCCGGGACTCCAGGATCATGACCTGAGCCGAAGGCAGCCGCTTAACCAACTGAGCCACCCAGGCGCCCCATACTGATTTTTTTTGCTGTGAATGCATATACACTGTCTAATTTAGGAATGGGCACATTAACTAAATCATTCTTGGAGAAGTCCAAAGAATTCCTTCTCTTGTTTTTTTGTGTTTTTGTTTGTTTAACATAAATTTATCCTTGAATACCCTATCATTTTTTTTTTTTAAGATTTTATTTATTTGAGAGAGAGAATGAGATAGAGGGAGCATGAGAGGGGGGAGAGTCAGAGGGAGAAGCAGACTCCCCGCTGACAGCAGGGAGCCCGATGCGGGACTCGATCCCGAGACTCCAGGATCATGACCTGAGCTGAAGGCAGTCGCTCAACCAACTGAGCCACCCAGGCGCCCCTTGAATACCCTATCATTAAAATGGAAACATTTCGGGGCGCTTGGGTGGCTCAGTCAGTTAAGTGTCTTTCGGCTCAGATCATGATCCCAGGGTCCTGGGATTGAGCCCCACATTGGGCTCCCTGCTCAGCAGGAGGCCTGCTTCTCCCTCTCCCTCTGCCTGCTGCTCTGCTTACTTGTGCTCTCTATCTCTTTGTCAAATAAAGAAATAAAATCTTTAAAAAAAAAAAAGAAACATTTCTTAGTTTGGAAATGAATATTTACTAATGAGACATCTATCTTTAAACAGAATTCGAGAACTCACATCATCCAGAATTGGTTTGCTCACTCGCATCAGTGGGCAGGTGGTACGGACTCATCCCGTTCACCCAGAGCTTGTGAGTGGAACATTCCTGTGCTTGGACTGTCAGACAGTGATCAAGGATGTAGAACAGCAGTTCAAATACACACAGCCGAACATCTGCCGAAATCCAGTTTGTGCCAACAGAAGGAGATTCTTGCTGGATACAAATAAATCAAGATTTGTTGATTTTCAAAAGGTATTATCTTCTGTTGCGTTCAGATTCAGTTTATGCTAATAACTCACCTTTAGGCACTATTTGAGAGAGAGCACGAGCACGCACACAGAGGGAGAAGGCGAGGGAAAAGCAGACTCCCCACTGAGCAGGGAGCCCGACGTGGGACTCCATCCCAGGACCCTGGGATCATGACCTGAGCTGAATGCAGACACTTAACTAACTGAGCCACCCAGGTGCCCCCTAAAGGTGAAGTTTTTAAGTAGATGTTATTTCTTACCAAATTGCAAGGAGTATTAGGGTAGAGAATTTTTATGATGAATTTTGGCAAATGTCAAAAGTCTGCAAATGGTAAGAATTTGGAATATGTTGATATTTGTGGCATTAATTTAGATTATATGGCATTTGAAAGATAATCTCTTCTTCTTGGCCATTGTTAACAGGTTCGTATTCAAGAGACTCAAGCTGAGCTTCCTCGAGGGAGTATCCCCCGAAGTTTAGAAGTGATCTTGAGAGCTGAAGCTGTGGAATCAGCTCAAGCTGGTGACAAGTGCGACTTTACAGGGACTCTAATTGTTGTGCCTGATGTCTCTAAGCTTAGCATACCAGGTCAGTAATCTTTGGCTCAAATCTAACAAATTCTCATTACCTGAAACTAAGGAACATTCAGCTTCTTGAATCTTCCTTATTTTTGGCTATCCATCAAGGCGACGAAGGAAATATGATAAGAATAGAGACAAATTGATTTTGCATCACACAGTACAGTCCTGAAAAATTTCAAGGCCTAAATGAAATCTTTGGATTTATCGGTTTTGTTTATTTAAGCAATTTTGATTCTCAGCACCTTTGATATTTGAGCTGTGAAACTGTCATTCATTCTTTCAGGAGCACGTGCAGAAACTAATTCCCGTGTAAGTGGTGTTGATGGATATGAGACGGAAGGCATTCGAGGACTCCGGGCTCTTGGTGTTAGGGATCTTTCATACAGGCTGGTCTTTCTTGCATGCTGTGTTGCACCCACCAACCCAAGGGTGAGTCTTAATAGAATGGAAAAGGTTGAGAAAGACCTCCCCTGGGGCTGCCACAACAATATAGGCTTCTGAAAATGCTGAGTTATCTAGTCAGTGTTAATGGTGGGGTGGGGGGGTTCTGTAGTTTTTGTGTTTTTTGGCTGTTTGGTTTTTTTGTTTTTTTTTTTAAGATTTTTATTTGTGAGAGAGCTCGCATGAGCAAGCAGCAGAAGGAGAGGGACTCCCTTTGAGCAGGGAGCCTGATGCGGGGCTCAATCCCAGGATCCCGAGATCATGACCTGAGCCAAAGGCAGTTGCAACTGAGCAACCCAGGCACCCCTGATTCAAATCTTTTCATGTGTTTCTGACCTTGAGGAAAAACCTGTTTTCATGTTTAAGAGCTCAAAGCCTTAAGAACATTGATAAAAATTATCCATGGTATAATTTTACTGTTTTTTTAATTAACACAGTTGCTCTGTCATGCTCCTGGAGAGAGTACAAATAGAAAAATTTAGTAATCTGGGAATTAAAGTAACTTGATCTTTCTGTGAGCGATGGATTCCTGGTATTAATAGTTGTGTAAAACTTGATTCTGTGTCCTTAGTGGAAAAGCAGTGAGAAAAAGTTTGGAAAATAGTCCAGTATTGGAAGAAGAAGGGTGAATATAATACTATGTTACTTTATGTTCGTATCAGTGATTAACATTTTATTATGGCTCATCTCTTGAGCATTCAGATTCATTTCGATAGCAATATAAAACAGTGTTAGCTTTTTTGTTTTCAATTCACTGGAGAAATGACAAACTTCGGTATTTTGATTAACTTAGGCCTTACAAGTTTGGGGATATTTTTGAAAACCTTTGTAGTCAAGAGATTCTGAAGTTGACTTCCCAGGCTATTGTTTTGTTTGTAATGAAGCTCTTTCTTTCTGTTTCACTTTACTTTGACTGTTTCCATGCAAGTATATTTTCTTTTCTTCTCCACCCCTCAGTTTGGAGGGAAAGAGCTCCGAGATGAGGAACAGACCGCTGAGAGCATTAAGAACCAAATGACTGTGAAGGAGTGGGAGAAAGTGTTTGAAATGAGTCAGGATAAAAATCTGTACCACAATCTCTGTACCAGCCTGTTCCCTACTATACATGGTAAGAGTTCTTTCCATTTGTGGCATAAACTTGAAATCAAAATGATGATTAAGAAATAGCAATGAATACCTATGTTAACTATACTGGAACTTAAAATTTTTTTTAAAACAGCAATAAGTGATTTCTTACAGCACATAAATCAGATCAAAAGGTTTTTTAGTGGACTTACAAGGGGTATTAAAGTCATTAACAAAAGGACAGATATTACATGATTGCACGTAAAATGAAGTACCTAGAATAGGCAAGTTCATAGGGACACAAAATAGAGGTTACCTGGGGGGTGGAGGACTGGGGAGTTAGTGTTTCATGGATAAAGTCTTTCTTGAGGATGACGAAAAGTTCTGGAGACGGATAAGAGTGGTGGTTATAAAACATAGTGTATTTAATTCAGCTGAATTGTACACTTAGAAATGATAGGAAATTTTATGTATATTTTAACATCTTTTTTTTTTCAAGAAAAAAGTTCATTTAGGCTTCTTTTTCTGGCTTTAGGGTAGAACTGTACTTAGGTATATTCTAATATATTAGACTAATATACTGATTTTTTTTTTCAAGAAGGAGATTTCATGATGTTTCTTGGTTATATGTACTATGTCTATACTTTCAGTGGTTTCTTTATGTTTCCTTGGCTCTTGGTTGCTAGTTGCTCACCATCATTTAATCCCCTTTGTGTGTTGAAGGATATGACTAAATTTTCAAGCCTCATGCTTTACCCTTGTTTTTTCCATCCTTTCATACTGAGTTGGAGTTATGGCAGGAACTCATGGGGTTATGGGTATTTCTTTTAGGTATATATTTTTAACTATTTAAAAGTAAAGTAATTTTTTTTTCTATCTAAATATTTGGCCAGTGAAATGGAACTGAAATCCTTTAGGTTAATAATCTTTTATGGATTTTAGAGTGTCCTCCCTTAATTGAGTAGGAGTCCAAATTTTGATCTAGCTCTCTATTCCCCCCGCCCCCAGAAATTAATCTATTGCTGCATAACAAATTACCCCCAAAACTTAGTGGCTTCAAACAACAAATAGTGTCTCATACAGTCTATGGGTCAGGATTTGAGAGAAGCTTAGTTGGGTGGTTCTGGCTGAGTGGTTCCTACTCAGTCTTTCACAAGGATGCAGCTAAGATATCAGCTGGGGCTGCAGTCATCTGAAAGGTTGACTAGGCTGAAGGACTTACCTGTTAGTGCTAGCTGTTAGCTCAATTCCTTGCCACATAACTCTCTTCCATAGGGCTGTTTTAGTGTTCTCACAAACCGGCAGCTGGCTCCCTCTAGATCATGCATTCAAGAGAGCAAAGCAGGGAGGAAATAAAATGCTTCTCAGGACCTACCTAGTCTCAGAAATTACATACCCTCACTTCACCATGTGCTATTTTTTAGAAGCAAGATGTGAAGGCCAGCCACTCCTAAAGAGAAAAGACTTAAGGTCCATTTTCAAGTGAGAAGAATCAAAGAAATTGCGTACTATTTAAAAACCATGATGCTTCCCAACACATTTGTTTCAAAGATCATAAGTCAGAGAAGTTTTGTTTGTGGAATGGATTCTTTTTTCTGCCTTTAAGGGATGGTTTGTGTAAATGTGCCCAGTGCTTAGTTGATAGAATTCACAAAAAGTCATAGTAATTAGCACAGAAAAAAATGGTTTTTTAACCGCACATTTTTTTTTCTAAAGATTTTATTTATTTATTTGACAGAGAAAGACACAGCGAGAGAGGGAACACAAGCAGGGGGAGTGGGAGAAGGAGAAGCAGGCTTCCCACGGAGCGGGGAGCCCGATGCAGGGCTCGATCCCAGGATCCTGGGATCATGACCTGAGCCGAAGGCAGACGCTTAACAACTGAGCCACCCAGGCGCCCCAAACTGCACATTTTTAAAGATCCAGTTTTTTTACTGTACATTTCCTTCTTATATTGGATTCATAAAAAGCTTGTAGAAGCAGCCATAAATCACATTCAGCATCTTACCTAATCCATAGCAGTTCATTTAGAGTGTTTTTGTATTTAGCACTATTCACTATTGGTGATACAAAAGAAGTAAATCATGGACTGTTTCCTCAAACTCTCGATACAACAGCAAGATCTGCTGTTAGAACTAGTAAGTGCAGTGTGCTGTGCTGGACATAGTTTATTTATAGAGTTATTTTGAGAAGTACTACATCAGAAAAGGCTTTATGAGGAAGTAGGACTTGAAGGAAAGGCTCTTAGGATGGTGAACATCACCATTTGTGACATCTGTGGTATAGGTGAGAAAATTGGGACAGTGGTTAGGTGGCTTTAAGTTCACAAAGCAAGAACCAAGATTAGAGGCCAGATATTTTTATTCAGTCTTACACTTCACTTCAGCTCTCCTGGCTCTTGATTAGTAAACATGCCTTGTAGTTTCTTGTGAAATTGTTTAACCTCATACTGAAAAATACCTTGTGTTTTCTTTTTAGGTAATGATGAAGTAAAACGGGGTGTCTTGCTGATGCTCTTTGGTGGTGTTCCAAAGACAACAGGGGAAGGAACCTCTCTTCGAGGGGACATAAATGTTTGCATTGTTGGTGACCCAAGTACAGCTAAGAGCCAGTTTCTCAAGTAAGTGTTTGCCTGAGGTAGTACATTGGAAAAAACAGTGTGTATAGTTCCAGGGTTTCTGTGCTGTCAAGAATGCAGTCAGTGTGCCTTTACTAAAGCAGGAGTATAGATTGTGACTGTTGAAAATATAACTTGCTTAGATTAAATCACCTTAATTTGTTTAACAGAATGTGACAACATTTTACAATTTTTTAGAACAGGGAAAAATTGCCTATAATCTCAATCCCATTTAGAATTCTTTTAATCCTTGTATAATGTCTTTGTATAATCTTTTTATAAGTCTTTGGATATATGAATATGTATTTTCATGGTTATAAATCATAGCATAGCTGTTTTGTTGTTTTTTTTTTTTTTAAGATTTCATTTATTTATTTGACAGAGAGAGACACAGCGAGGGAGGGAACACAAGCAGGGGGAGTGGGAGAGGGAGAAGCAGGCTTCCCATGGAGCAGGGAGCCCGATGGCGGAGCTCGATCCCAGACCCTGGGATCATGACGTGAGCCGAAGGCTCTGCTTAACGACTGAGCCACCCAGGCGCCCCAGCATAGCAATTTTTAATTTTAATTTGCCCTAAATATTTTTCCATGTTTATTTTCACCATTTTTTACTGGTGTACTATAACTTAAAAATTATTTTCCTAGCCTGTCTTCATTTATTTTAATGATTATGGATATCGATACAGTGAACATAATGATTTGTATAAATATTTTGTTTTGTTTCCTTTGGGAAAATCCCTAAGCATGGGATTGCTGAGACTAAGGATACAAACATTTTTAAGGTTTTTTTTGTTTTTTGTTTTTTGTTTTTTTTAAGATTTTATTTATTTGACAGAGAGAGACACAGCAAGAGAGGGAACACAAGCAGGGGGAGTGGGAGAGGGAGAAGCAGGCTTCCCACGGAGCAGGGAGCCCGATGCGGGGCTCGATCCCAGGACCCTGAGATCATGATCTGAGCCGAAGGCAGACGCCTAACGACTGAGCCACCCAGGCGCCCCCATTTTTAAGGTTTTTAACTAGGACGCTGCTTTCCAATAGCAGTGCAATAAGGATGAGACACGTTATGCTAACCTTATCAGCATGTGTACTATTTTAGCAGTTTTGCTTATTTTTAGAAGCTATAGCAAATACTTGCTTACTTTCAAACTTTAAGAAACTTTGAGGTCAAAATAATAGCAACCAGTTTTGAAACACCTGCTGTGTTCTTGGTGCTGTATATGTATATGCATCTTGTCCTAGCAGCACCCAGACAGGCATGTAAAATAATCATCTTTTTGTGGGGAGGCAAACAAAACTTCTCTGAAACTTAGTAAATTACCCACTTCTCATAGCTAACAAGTGACTGCTGAATCATGAATATTAGAATTCGGATGTATCTGACTGTGAAGCTTGTGCTCTTCATATCGTATCAAGCTGCTTTCCCTTTATTTGTTTGGGAAATTTGTAAAATGGCACTGTTCTAGAACAGAGAACATTTTTAGTTTGGAATTTTATAAGTAAATATTATTTCCTTCACATATATCAAGGACTAGGCTTTAGATTTGAAAATAGTCCTGGGTTGAAAGGAATTCGTCTGGGGTGCCTGGGTGGCTCAGTCTGTTACGTGTCTGCCTTCGGTTCAGGTCATGATCCCAGGGTCCTGCCCAGCAGGGAGCCTGCCTCTCCCTTTGCTGCTCCCCCTGCTTATGTTTGCGTTCTTTCTTTCTCTGTATGTCAAATAAATAAAATCTTTAAAAAGGAGGGGGGGGATTCTTCTTTCTTCACTTCCTCTGTTCCCACCTTCCCTCCACCACCACAAAAAGATGTGCCACAGTGTTGCTGTTGGTTACAGAATTGTACACAATTCTTAGAAATAGCCTTTATTCTATTTATATCTTTTAGCATCTTTATGGCAATATAATTTCCATATCATAAAATTCACCTCTTCAAAGTATACAGTTCAGTGGTTTTAGTATATTCACAGTGTTGTATGACCATCACCAAACTAAGTTTACAACATTTTCATTACCCAAAAAGAAATCCCGTACCCACTAGCAGTCTTTATTCTCCCCACTGGCCATAGGCAAACACTAATCCATGTTTGAGTCTCTATCTGGACATTTCCTGTAAATGGAATCATATACTATGTGATTCATTGTGACTGGCTTCTACTTAGCATAATGTGTTCAAGGTTCAGCCATGTTGGAGCATGCCAGTACTTCATATCCTTTTATTACCTAATATTCTGTCATATGTATTTACCACATTTAATTGTCTATTTATCAGTTAATGGGCATTTGGATTGTTTTTACTTTGGCTTTTTTAAGCAGTGCTGCTATGAACATTAGCATATAAGTTTTCACCATTTTTTTAATTGTAAAATACACATCACATTTACCATTTTAAACATTTTTATATGTACATTTCAGTGACATTAAGTACATTCAAATTGTGCAGTCATCACCACCATCCATCTTCAGAACTCCTTCATCTCCCAAACTGAAAGTCTCTGCATTAAAACAGTAACTTCACATTTACCCCTGTCCCAGCCCCTAGCAACCACCATCCTACTTTCTGTCTCTAAATTTGATTATTCTAGGTCGCTCATATACATGGAATCATACAGTATTTGTCCTTTTGTGACTGGTTTATTTTACTTAGCATAATATTTGAGGGGTCATCCATGTTGTAGAATATCTTAGAATTCCTTTCTTTTAAAGAGTGAATAAGAATCGATTGTATGGACTTAACCACCTTTTGTTTTATCTGTTCATCCATTGATAGACATTTGGGTTTCCACCTTTGGGCTATTGTGAATAATGCTGCTGTGAACATTGATGTGCAAGTATATGTTCAAGTCTCTTCTTGCAATTCTTTGGGTTAATTTTAGCTTTTAAAATTTAGGTCCTTGGGGCGCCTGGGTGGCTCAGTTGGTTAAGCATCTGCAGTTGTCTCAGGTCATGGTCCTGGAGTCCTGGGATCCAGCCCCACATCGGGCTCTGTGCTCAGCGGGGAGTCTGCTTCTCCCTCTCCCTCTTCTCCTCCCCCCACTAGTGTTTTCTCTCTCTCTCTCTCTCTCTGTCTCTCTCTCAAATAAATAAGTAAATAAGGTCCTTGATCCATTTTGAGTTAATTTTTTACATAGTATGAGGTAGGGGTCCAACTTTATTCTTTTGCCTGTGGATATCCAGTTATTTGAATGCCAAGACTATTCTTTCAGCCTGTTGAATTGTTTTTGGTACCTTTGTTGAAAATCAGTTGACTGTAAGTGTCAGGGTTTATTTCTGGACTCTCAGTTATATTTCATAATCTCGATGTCTGTCCTTAGGCCAATACCACACTATCTTGATTATTATAGTTTTGTAGTAAGTTTTAAAATCAGAAATGTGAGTCATCCGACTCTTCTTTTTCCAGATTGTTTTGGCTATTCTGGGTACCTTGAGTTTTCACATGAATTTTATTATTTTATTTTTTATTTTTTAGTTTATTTTAGAGAGAGCGCACTTGAGTGGCAGGGGGAGGAGCAGAGGGAGAGGGAGAAAGAGAATCCCAAGCAGGCTTCACATCCAGAGTGGAGCCCAATGTGGGGCTCGATCTCACAACCCTGAGATCATGATCCAAGCTGAAATCAAGAATCGAACATCCAACCAGCTGAGACACCCAGGTGTCCCCTACATGAATTTTAGGATCTGTTTTGTCAGTTTCTACAAAGAAGCGAGTTGTGATGCTAATAGAGATTGCATTAATGTGTAGATCAATTTGAGGTATATTATCTTTTTAACAATTTTAAGTCTTCTGATCCATGAACATGGGATATCTTTGCATTTATTTAGGTTTTTAATTTTTTTCAACAGTGTTTTGTAGTTTTCACAGTATAAGCTTGTGCTTCTTAAATTTGTTCATAAGTGTTTTATTCTTTTTCATGCTATTGTAAATAGAACTGTTTTCTTATTTTCATTTTTGACTTGTTCATTGCAGGTGTATAGAAATATAATAGATTGTTGATCTTTTACCTTGCAACCTTGCAATCACTCATTTATTCTGTTTTAGTGGATTCCATAGGATTTTCTAACTATAAGGTCATGTTATCTGGGAATAGTGACAGTTCTTCCTTTTAAATATAGGTGCCTTTTTGTTTTTCTTCCCCAATTGCCCTGGCTAGACTTTTCAGTATAATGTTGCACAGAAATGACAAGAGCAAACATCTGTATCTTGTTCCTGAACTTAGGGAGAAAGCATTCAGCCTATTACCATTAAGTTATGATGTTAGCTGTGGGATTTCATAGATACCTTTATTAAGTTGTGGGCAGTTCTCTTATATTTCTAGTTTGTTGACTTTTTATCATAAAAGGGTGTTGGATTTTGTCACATGCTTTTTCTGCATCTATCGAGATGGTTCTTATCCTTTATTCTGTTGCTATGGCATATTATCAATGTTTAGATCTTAAACTAACCTATTATTTTGGAATAAATCTCAGATACAGTTTTGTCATGTTTTTTAAGTGCAAGGCCTTCTAATAGATCATTGTTGCCAAACTTAATTATTAAACACTTCTTTAAAATGATGTTCTTGTCGGGGGAGACAGACCATGAGAGACTATGGACTCTGAAAAACAAACTGAGGGTTCTAGAGGGGAGGGGGTGGAGGGATGGGTTAGCCTGGTGATGGGTATTAAGGAGGGCACGTACTGCATGGAGCACTGGGTGTTATACACGAGCAATCATGGAACACTACATCAAATACTAATGATGTAATGTATGGTGATTAACATAACATAATAAAAAATAAAATAAAATGATGTTCTTGTCATGTATGAACTTCATCTTCCATTTGACAGGAATGGATTTAAGTTGATTTAAAAGGCCAAAGGAGATAAAAGGCTTTCTGTTTAGTCTGTGACATGTGTCTTTATGAAGTGCTTATGTTTAATACCTCTCTCAGATGTTCTTTAAGAAATTTCAATTTTTGATTGACATAAGCCCTGTCAACTGACATTTCTAGAAAGGATGCTTTTGTAGCCATTTGGTAATGAATATGATAATGTTGAGCAGGCACGTGGAGGAGTTCAGCCCCAGAGCTGTCTACACCAGTGGCAAAGCATCCAGTGCTGCTGGCTTAACAGCAGCTGTTGTAAGAGATGAAGAATCTCATGAATTTGTCATTGAAGCTGGAGCTTTGATGTTGGCTGATAATGTAAGAACATTTTATACTTTACTAAAGAAATCAGAACAGCCCCTACTGTATCAAAAAGGCCTATAAATTTCTATTAAAGAGATAGCCTTTTAAAAAAACCCATTTTTAGTAAATAATTCATAGTTTTATTAACTTAGAATTTGAGATAGTCATCATTAATTGCTTTCTGAGCTTCTCTAGAATGTATCGCCTGCCCTGAGCGTGTGTTTGCTGTGACTAGTAGTTCCCAGCATTTGTTCCTTTCCAGACCATGACACCTCTATGAGTATGTCTCTTGCATTTTACATGTATTTGACATAGATCTGTTAGATCTGTGAAGGCATATAAGCTGTAGCTATATGTTTATAAATGTTGTTCCAACTTTACCCTTCACTACCCCAGCCTAAAATGAATGCCAAGGTGACCCAGAATATTTGACCTAGAGATTTACACAAAGTTCTGATGTTGAATAAGGATGCAGTAACTGTATGTTTTTAATCTTGCTCTTGGTTTAAAATGAGTCAACATACATGGTTCCTTCTAGCTCTGGAATCTGTCGAACTATCCTACTCTATCTAGTAGGGGAAATTAAGATTGCTTAGTTACCTACCTTAGAGTTATTTAGAGAATGAAAAGATCTCTGTAGTAGCAAACTTGAGTTTATACTTGGCATTTGACATCTCAAAGACAGTTTCTTATGCTACTTTGTTTGATTACAAGGGTGTATGTTGTATTGATGAATTTGATAAGATGGATGTGCGGGATCAAGTTGCTATTCACGAGGCTATGGAACAGCAGACCATCTCTATCACTAAAGCAGGAGTGAAGGTATGTATGTTCACTTCTGTTCTGCTGCATCATGCCTTAGCCTTAAAGATTAGTGTAGCTCTAGAGACGTTGGATAAAATGCATTATTTCAACATGAAATGCTGATCATTAAAGTGGGAAACATAGCCCTGAGCATTATTAATCCAAATTATAGGCGCTTTCTAGGGTACTTAGAAAATGTATTGCTCTGACAGAAAATAGAGAAAGTATTGGTAAAATTTTTAGCATTTCACTTCTCAGAATTGCCGCCAAGCTTCTATATTCTTTGATAATGTGTGCTTCAAGTTGTAACAAAAAATAATCAGAGTCAAAAGATTATTTAAATGAAAATAAGTACAGTATTGTAACCAACATTAGAGAGAAACCAAACTTTTTAAATAAAAGTAACGCATTCAAATAGGTAAGGAAAATTTAAGCAGTAGAATAAAATATAAATTAAAAGGTGAAATCTTCCCCTGCAACTCCTATCACCAATAGATGTTCAGAAGTTATGGCCCTTTTAGAAATTTTTCATATATAAGTAAGCACAATACATATAAGTTAGTTCTTTTCTCATTTAACTTCATAATTTTGTTTTGGGAATCTTTCTATACCAGCACACATTAGATCCATTTTAGTATTTATTTTACCACATGGTTTTCAAGTCTTGTGTCCCCCAGTTTGGCTCATTAGACACCCATAGAATGACATTTGGTCATTTTCAGCCTTTTGATTACAAGCCATATTGTAGTAAATATCCTTGAACATGCATCTTCCTGTACCTACCTGCAAGATAAATTCCTAACAAATTGCTGGCTTAAAAAATGTGGGTCATACCCCACCATTAATATGGGAGTGCCTGTTTGCTATACATTACCAGACTTTAATTTTGATGATTCAGTAGGTGAAAAATGATGCCTTAATATTTTGGTTTGCATTTAGTTAATTATGAGTAAGAGTGAGCATTTTGTCCTATGTTTATTGACCATTCCAGATGTCTTTTTAAACCTGTAACAATGATTTCTTTTATGGTCAGGCTACTCTGAATGCCAGGACGTCCATTTTGGCAGCAGCAAACCCAATCAGTGGACACTATGACAGATCAAAATCTTTGAAACAAAATATAAATTTGTCAGCTCCCATCATGTCCCGATTTGATCTCTTCTTTATACTTGTGGATGAATGTAATGAGGTAACTGTGTGAACTGTCACATTTGGCTTCCTTTGTTATTTCCAATTTGAGTAACTGAAGGAGACAAGAACGTAGGATATACTCTTGAATGGCTGGTGCATGTGTTCGCACTTTCATTTCTCTCAGAATGGCATAAGATGGAGCAAAAGGTTTATTAAGAAAATCAAAATAAAGTCACTTTAATTGCCGGTTCCACTTAATTGTGCTGAGGAATATTGAGTTTTTTGTTGTTTTTGTTACTGTTTTCTTAATTCTGAAGAGATAAAAGGAAACATTATGGTTAACTCCCAGCCATACTCTTATTAAAGATTTTTACAGGAATTTTTTTTTGTTGTTGGGTGTTGTTTTTTGTTTGTTTTTTAGTAAACTTGGAAAAAATTGGTTTTTTTCCACCAAATCATGAGTCATTTATCTTCCTATATCTTCCCATCCAGTTGTTGAATGTATATCACACTTTTTCCTAATCATATAACAGTTCTAAGGTTAACTATAAGCTTGTAGATTTACTTGGATTCTAACATGTTATTAAAGTTATTTATACCTAGACTTAAATATTCAGCCACATTGCACAGCTCAGATGTGCACAGAAGTACAAAATGACACTATATGGAAGCTAACATTCTAGGCTATACTGTTAATTGCTGAGCATGAAAGTCCTACATTACATTAGACAAAACGATTACCCCTTGCTTATAGCGAAACTTTATTATCTAAATAAAAGCTGCCTTCCATTATGTGAATGTTTGGGGATTTTTAGTTTTTTATGTTTTGTTTTTTCCCTTCACAAATCCATATAAATATTTAACCCAGCCCTCCCCCTTCCCTATCTCCATCCTCATAGCTTGGAGTTGTCTGATTTTCATGTATTTGTGTTTGTGTGTGATGCTTTAAAGATTTTATTTATTTATTTATTTGACAGAGCACAAATAGGCAGAGTGGTAGGCAGAGGGAGAGGGAGAAGCAGGCTCCCTGCTGAGCAGAGAGCCCTATGTGGGGCTTGATCCCAGGACCATGGGATCATGACCTGAGCCGAAGGCAGCCACTTAACCGACTGAGCCACCCAGGTGCCCCTGTGTGTGATTCTTTAATTTAGTTTTTAAACTTTTTAATTGGAAATAATTTCAAACTGACAGAAAAGTTGCAAGAAATAGAATAGTGCATGTAGCACCCCTGTACCCTTTATTCACATATTAACATTTCTCTATCTATGGTTTTTTTGTACTATAGGAGAGAAAATTGTTTATTTTTAGTGTGTGGGTTTTTTTTTAAGATTTTATTCATTTATTTGTCAGAAAGAGAGCATATGCAGGGAGGAGTGGCAGGCAGCCACTTAACTGACTGAGCCACCTAGGCATCTTTTTTTTCAATGTGAATAACAATTCTTTGATTATCTTCATATATTCACAAGTGGCAATATAATATTGTGGCTAAGAGCATGGACTCTGAAGCTAGACTGTTCAAATCCTGGCTCCATTATGTATTGTGATGTCAGAAAAGCTGCTTTACCTCTCTGGGCCTCAATTTACTAATCTGTAAAATAGGGATAATATTACCTACCTAATAAGATTTTTGTGAGGGTTGCATGAGTTAAATGCTTCTAGACACACTTAAGGCAACAGTGCCTGGCATATACGGAGCACCTTAGAAATCTTAATTCTGGTGTTCTTAAAGTCCGTTAATTTCTTCAGGAATATTCTTAGCGTGGGGCAAAGGTATGCATTAAACTTTTGATTTTAGGGGCGCCTGGGTGGCTCAGTCGTTAAGCGTCTGCCTTCGGCTCAGGTCATGATCCCATGGTCCTGGGATCAAGCCCCACATCGGGCTTCCTGCTCTGCGGGAAGCCTGCTTCTCCCTCTCACACTCCCCCTGCTTGTGTTCCCTCTCTCGCTGTTTCTCTCTGTCAAATAAATAAATAAAAATCTTTAAAAAAAAAAAAAAGAACTTCTGATTTTAAATGAAACTGTTACCAAATTTTGCTCAGAAACTTGGTACCCATTGATACAGCTTTTATTGGCATATTAGAACTTGTTCTTAGCTATAAATAATTTTGTAATGCCAGGGGTAATCTGGAGTGGATATTATTGTGACTGACCAAAGTGATTTTCTTCTTTTGAATTAGGTTACAGATTATGCTATTGCCAGACGTATAGTAGACTTGCATTCAAGAATTGAGGATTCCATTGATCGTGTCTATTCCCTTGACGATATCAGGAGGTATCTTCTCTTTGCAAGACAGTTTAAACCCAAGGTAACTTGCCCTTTTGTACTGGAATAGGGCATTGAAGATGGCATTAAAAAGGATTCTGTGGAAATTAACTGAACCTATACTTGTTTGGGGTTTTTTTTTGTTTTTTGGGGGTTTTTTGTTTGTTTTTCTGAGGTTTTCTTTTTTTTTTTTTTAAAGATTTTATTTATTTGAGAGAGAGAGCACATGAGACGGGGGAGGGTCAGAGAGAGAAGCAGACTCCCCGCTGAGCAGGGAGCCCGATGTGGGACTCGATCCAGGGAACTCCAGGATCATGACCTGAGCCGAAGGCAGTTGCTTAACCAACTGAGCCACCCAGGCGCCCTGAGGTTTTCTTTTTTGAGAACAATGTTTCTTCAGAAAATTGGGAAGAGGAAATTTTCCAAAAATGTGAATAATTTTGGGCACCTGGGTGGCTCAGATGGTTAATGCGTCTGCCTTCAGCTCAGGTCATGATCCCAGGGTCCTGGGATCCAGTCCCATATCGGGCTCCCTGCTCCTTGGGAGCTTGCTTCTCCCTCCACTTCTCTTTCTCTCTCTCTCTCTCTCTCTCTCTCTGTCTCTCATGAACACATAAATAAAATCTTTAAAAGAAATAAATAAAAAAATAAAAATGTGAATAATTTTCTTTTACTTGTTGGGTACTAATAAAAAGATTTTTATGGGTGAAGAATTTTGGATAACCAAATAAAATCAGACATATTTTTATTTCAACCATTATTCCTAAGAATCTTAAAATTATATGAGCTCAAATCAGTAGTCTACTGAATGTTCTGGAATCTTTAAGGAAAAATTTGGATTCCTTTAGGTCATTGTGATGAACATGGCTTAATATTTTACAATAATTAATGTAGTTCATTTAATTGAATCTGTACTGGATCCAGGACATTTATTTTTAAAGTAAACTTCGTAATCCATTTGTTTTGTTTAACATTTTCCTAAAATAGAATACCAAAAAAAAAAAAAAATTGATTCTGGGTGAGGTTTTTACACTATTGTCTGGCTCAACTTTTGGGAGTTGCCCTTAGATTTTAATTATCTATCACCTTCACTGATTATCCATAAAATTGGGATTTGATTCTCATTGTCCTGAAAGAAGCTTAATGAGGCATTTAAAACTAAGGGGTATTGGTCACGTATGTTTAAGGAGGCTTTTGTTCTCTATGACTGTGTACCTGTCCTGTGACCTTGGCAGCCTTCCTTAATGGGCTGAGTTCCTCGCTCTGAAAAACTGAGTATTCTTTTTAGTATTCTCACTTTGTTGTTATTATTCAACAAATAATAAGGTTTACTGAAATAGCTGGGTGTGTGTGTGTGTAGACCTCTCCTTTTAAGACAGCATAAGTTAATTAACTGAGTTTCAAGAATAGTTTGAGCATTAATTTTTTTAATGAGCTTTGGCATCTTGGGTTTAAAAGGCATTACATCCTATTCCACTGCTTTAGCTTGTTCTGTGTCTTTTAGAAATGGCATTTGCTTAACTACCCTGCTGTATTCCTGTTGACAAAATCAGTATATGAAATTCATAGGCGTCCTTAGTTTAGTGTTTTTTGTTGGGTTTTTTTTTAAGATTTTATTTAATTAGAGAGCAGGAGAGCACAGGCAGGGGGAGCAACAGAAGGAGAGGGAGAAGCAGGCGCCCCGCTGAGCAGGGAGCCTGATGTGGGGCTCAATCCCAGGACCTTAGGAACATGACCTAAGCCAAAGGCAGTCCCTTAACCAACTGAGCCACCCAGGCACCCCAGTTTAATTTCTTTTGAAATGCATTTCAGTGTTAATTCTTTGTTGACTACAGAGTTTTGACCCTTACAGTTCCCCAGAGTGTCTCTACCTGGAAGGCTCTTAAACTTAATGTTTAATGCAGCTCCCATCAAGTAGAAAAGCTCTGACTTCGGTGATGTTCTGAAACAGATTTCTAAAGAGTCAGAGGACTTCATTGTGGAACAGTATAAACGTCTCCGCCAGAGGGATGGCTCTGGGGTAACCAAGTCTTCATGGAGGATTACAGTACGACAACTCGAGAGTATGATCCGTCTCTCTGAAGCAATGGCTCGAATGCACTGCTGTGACGAGGTATCAAAGTCACTTTAACATAACAGGAGGAAAGAGCAATTGATTTGTTGGTTTATAAGCATGTTTTTATCTTTGGTATGACAATTGAGTGCTCATAGGGTACACGATGCTAGGATTTGTCCCTTGAAGGTTGCTGGTAAACATTTATTAAATATAGTTAGATTAATATGATGAAATAATCATGTCACAGATTATAGAGTACATATAGAGGTGAGTTACCATTAAGAGGTAGATGATCCTCCTGAAGTATTGTGAGAAAGTCAGTAGTAGCCTAAAGCTACATCATCACATCACAAGAAGGGTGAGTACAATATAATAAGTTATTTTGAAAGAGACCACATTCACGTAACTTTTATTACAGTATATTGTTGTAATTGTTCCATTTTATTATTAGTTATTGTTAAGCACTTACTGTACCTAATTGATAAATTAAACTTTATCATAGGTATGTATGAATAGGAAAAAACAGTTTATGTAAGGTTAAGTACTATCTGCAGTTTAGGCATCCACTGGGGGTCTTGGAACACAATCCCTGAGAATAAGGGGAGATACTGTGTACCACATTTTATTTACCCATTGATCCATCAGTGGACATTTGGGTCATTTCCACCTCTTGGCTGTTGTGAATAATGCTGTGATGAACATGGGAATTTATATGTTTTGGATATTAATCCCTTATTAGATATATAACGTGCAGATACTTTATCCCATTCTGTAGGTTGCCTTTTTTACTCTGTTGATTACCCTAATGCTCAGAAGTTTTTTGGAATTGTATACTGTTTCATTTGTCATTTTTCCTTTTGTTGCCTATGCTTTTGACACCATTCTCAAATCCAATGTCCTGAGGCTTTTTTCCTGTGTTTTCTTAAAAAAGTTTTATAGTTTTAGATCTTCAGTCTATTTTGAGTTAATTTTGTATATGATGTAAGGCAGGGGTCTAACTTCATTCTTTTATATAAGATACCCAGTTTCCACAGTACCATTTGTTGAAGAGACTATGCTTTCCCCAAGGAGTGGTCTTGACACCCTTGTCAAAAATAATTTGACCATATATGTGAGGATTTAAGGATAACCATTACTTTATATAAGCGTTGTCATATAATATGTCCCCCCTTGTGTCTGGTTTCTTTTATACAGCATTAACACTATAAGATATCATCTAGGCTTTGTGTAGCAATAGTTTGCCTGTTTTCATTGCTTTGTAATATTCTGTCAATATATCATAATGATTCACCTCTTCTGTTAATGGATATTTGGAAAGTTTCCAGTTTGGGTTCTAATGGGATATACATGTCTTTTGGTCTGTATGGTATATATGTGTGTGTACATTTCTGTTGGGTATACACCTAGAAGTGGAATTGTTGTCATAGGTTGTAGGTGTGTTCAGTTCAGTAAAGACTGCCAAAATGCTTTTCCATAGTGGTTGTATCAATTTATATTCCTACCAGCAGTGAATGAAAGTTGTTTTACATTCTTTCCAGTACTATATATTATTGGTCCTTATAAGCCATTCTGGTGAATTTATGGTGTTAACTCATATTCTATGTGTGTGTGAGAAAACTAAAATGCCACTGTGATTTGGTATGGAGAAAATCTGTGTGGTATATCAAGAACACTGACTTTCTGATTTACTTCATCTTGATTGGTTTAGGTCCAGCCTAAACATGTGAAGGAAGCTTTCAGGCTACTGAATAAGTCAATCATCCGTGTAGAAACACCTGATGTTAATCTAGATCAAGAAGAAGAGGCCCAGATGGAGGTAGATGAGGGCCCAGATGGCATCAATGGTGAGACAATTGTTTACTGTTCTGGAGTTAGGGACCAAAATGTTCTCTGAGATGTTACGGTAAAAGTGTACTTGTTGATAGTTTTGAAGTCTGTATAGCAAAAGGGAAAAAATGGATATTGAATTGTACTATTTACAAAGTAAAATACAATTAAATAGTTAATATAAAATATATATGCTTGAAAGACTGAAAGAAAATATACCAAAATGGCGAGAGTGGACCTAATTCCCCGGCCTTATTTATCATTATTTTGCTTTTGAATTAAACACATGTTCCAGACAAATACCAGATTTTTAAATTGTGCGTATAATATTGCAAATGAACTTTTAGATCATGAAATCTTTTTATCTGCCATCCTTCCCATTCCTTCCACTTTAGGTTTTTTTGGGTTTGTTGTTTTGAGAGAGAGAGTGCACTCACACAAGGAGGGACAAGAGGCAGAGAGAATCTTAGGGAGGCTCCACACATGGAGTCCTTCGTGGGGCTCCATCTCACAACCCTGAGGTCCTGACTTGAGCCAAAATCAAGAGTCAGACCTTTAACCAACTGAGCCACCCAAGCACCCGCTTCCAAATTAGTTTTTGTCTTCACTAGTAGCATTTACAAATTTGCTTCTAATTTATTTGTAAAATTACTAAATACCGAGTATAACTAAATGTTTATTTAGAAGTTAGTATTAAAATAGAAGTAGTATACTTACAAACATTTGATAGGGGAGTATTGGAGGCACAAAAACAAGATTCAGATGGTTGATATTTTACGTAGGTCATGTTGACAGCCCTGCTCCTGTGAATGGAATCAATGGCCACAGTGAAGACATAAACCAAGATTTGGTTCCTAAAGCCTCCTTAAGGCTGAGCTTCCCCGAGTACTGCCGAATCTCCAACCTTATTGTACTTCACCTCAGAAAGATGGAGGAAGGTAAGGCTGTACCTAGTGTGCGCACATGCTCAGTCATTATGTAAGTTGTATTTGCATAAACCACTTCTGTTGCTAAAGATTCTGTTTTGTCAGAAGAGATAATAAATGTTACACAAGTTCGCTTTGGCAAAGAAAGTCTTTGGGATATCAGTGTAGCTGACAGTCTGGACATTTACCCGTAAGTTCATTGTCAGACAAAGGTCATTTGTTTAATGTCCTTTGCCTATTTTAATGTTTTTGAGAAGCAGAAGTTGGGATCTGATAATATGTAAAGAAGCACTTAGCAAATGTTTATGCAGATGCAAAATCACTGTTCCTTAGAATAGCTTTACTTCAAATGGATGGACTCTAGGTTATTTATATTTCATAGCCAAGTAATTGAACTGAAAGGACCGCATTAGCCCAGGTTATTCTGTACTAAAAATGAAGTAAAATCCTCATTTCTCCATAGGTCTAAAGTGTGATATCTGGACACTAGTACACTTCCTACCTTGACTGATTTACTGTGCTATTCTAACATGCCTATAGTTAACCACAAGGCAGAAGGAAAAATGATGAAATCAAGGGGTCGAACTTAAATTTCACATTTGGTGGTTAGCCATCAGGTAGTTCTTATTTAAAAGTCCCCAAATGCTGGCTTCCAGACATATTCTCTCATCACAGTGTCCTGTCTGTGATGGAAGAAGAGAACGGTAGAGATTGTCTTAGCTTACTAAAGATTTCAGCCCTGTAGTTTTTCCCCTGTTTCCTTGGAACTGTAGGCCAGGGGGAGGAAGGAGAGAAGGCACTAAAGAGGCCACTAGGACAGACAGGTTTTAGCCCCACCCTCTTCTCACAGAAAAACATTTGGGAGCTCACATGTTCTTGTGTTCACATTGTATTTCATTTTTCTCTTTATCATGCAACTGAATTTTAAACATGGCAGACCATTAATGGAATAGAGGTATGGTTAGCACCCAGACACTATCTGCATTCCACAGACAAATTCTGCTAGGTCTTCCTTTAAAAAAAAAAAAAAATACTATTCACCCAGTCAAGTAAGTTAAGAATTCTCAGTTTCAGGTAGACAGCTGTTCTCTAGTCTAGCACAGGAAGCACAACTTTTTTTTTTTAAGATTTTATTTATTTATTTGACAGAGAGATAGCGAGCACAAGTAGGCAGAGCAGGAGGGAGAGGGAGAAGCAGGCTCTCTGCTGAGCAGGGAGCTTGATGCGGGGTTCGATTCCAGGACCCTGGGATCATGACCTGAGCCGAAGGCAGATGCTTAACTGATTGAGCCACCCAGGTGCCCCACAACTTTTTTCTTTTTTTTTTAAGATTTTATTTATTTTTGCGAGAGAGAGAGAGCACGAGCACAAGCTGGGGGGAGGGGCAGAGGGTGAACAGGAAGCCCAATGTGGGATCCATCCCAGGACCCTGGGATCATGAGCTGAGCCACCTAGGCTCCCCCCAAAAGGGAGCACAACTTTAAACCAAGAAGGTCACTTACCAAGAACATTTAAATAATGAAGTTTCAGTACACCCATAATAAAACTTTTCAAAGGCATTGTCAGTAAAGCTAGAATTTTCTTATTTTTGATTTTGTATTTTATTAGCAATAGCTAGAGTCAAGACTGAGTAGTTTTATTATACTTTCTGTAGTAGTTGTATTATCCAAGTTCCAACTTTTCTTGTGACTTTAGAGTTCTGCTTTGGACTCTTAAGAAGTAGAAAGTCATTCAGTGTAGATAGACCTTACTGAAATAAATTGGTAATTTTTTATTTCACTTCTTGGTTGATCTCAGATGCATGAAATTTTCCGTGTTCCAAAGAGGAAAAGTTAATGTTTAAGAAGTTTTGTTTGCTGTTGCTAATTTATGCTTTCAGTTGCTATTGGAAAACATTCCCATGGGTGATGAAGCATAGAAGGTAGAGGAAACACCTTCATACTTTGAAATCTTAATAGCTTTAAGAAACTTGTTTCTTATAATCTCTATTTATTAGATTTTTTTTTCCTCAGGATAAAGTGAGGCATACTTTAATACAAGTAATAGGACAGGTTATTTCAGGCTTACCCTGGAACGCTGCAAATCTTACTTCAGCAGATACACTTTCTGACAGGTTGATGGTTATCTAATCTGTACATTATCTTGTGTATGCAAACCCCAAGGATTGGCAATACAATTTGCTAGAAGGAAAATTTAATCCTTTTGAAATGTATTTTTTGTTGCAGAAGAGGATGAGTCAGCATTAAAGAGGAGT
The DNA here is from genome assembly GCF_003265705.2 of Callorhinus ursinus. Lineage (NCBI taxonomy): Eukaryota > Metazoa > Chordata > Mammalia > Carnivora > Otariidae > Callorhinus > Callorhinus ursinus. The sequence goes on from NW_027397064.1 coordinate 91,189,444, forward strand.
GAGCTTGTTAATTGGTACTTGAAGGAAATCGAATCAGAAATAGATTCCGAAGAGGAACTTATAAATAAAAAGAGAATCATAGAGAAAGTCATTCATCGACTCACCCACTATGTACGTACAGAACTACTCTTGTATGATTACGAGAGTAATCATACTCTTGTATGATTACATGCCTCATGTTCATTTATTTTGAATTCTTGGGATCTACTTAGAATTATGAATTGTAAAAAAGAATTTACAGCAGTTAATTGACTTCTTTCCTCTGCTGAAACAAGCAGAACCTAAGTTAAATCTGGAGGGTAGATTTAGGGTCTTACTGTCTGAGTGTTTTTAACCTTTGTTTTCTACTCCCATAACCATAAACCTGTGAGCATTCTGACCCCTGTCTCCTGTTTTCTATGTTTCCTCTTCCCCATATCCTCACTTCCCACATCAGCCAGCCTACATATGGTCTGGCCCAGTGATTACTCTTTTCTTAAACTTTAAGCTGTAATCTGTTTTACTTGATTGGTGAAGCCCCAGCCTTGGTTAAATATAATTCTTGAACTATCCTGCATCCAAGCAGTTAAAAGTATCTGGAGAAAGGCATACCACCACGGGCCATGTCCTACTTTAAATTCATGACCACTAATCTCAAGCGGACCGGTCCGTTCTTTACTACGACTTACCGACCTCACACTGACACTGCCCAGTGCTGTGACTTCTCCCACTCTTACAGACCATCGCAGGCATACTCCTCCCTGCTCACAGAAGTTGGTCATTCTCTGTATTCAGCCTGTCAGTAGCATTTGTCACGTTGATTTCTCCTTCTAAGTCACCATATTTTCCTGGCTCTTCTATCTCTCTGATTATTTCCTCTTAGTCTCTTTTCTCCAGTCTTGTAACTTTTTAAAAGGAGTGCTGTCCTCAGTCCTCAGACCTCTTTTCTATTTACATTGATTACCTGAGTGATCTCATTGGGTTCTATGAGTTTAAACTCATCTACTGATGACTCCCAGATTTAGCTCTCACCTCTCCTCTAAATTCCAGATGTCTAGCCAGCTGCCTACTCATGAACTATAGGCATCTCACACTCAGTGTGTTCAAAACAGTTCTTCCCCCATTCCCATGTACTTACTTGTTCTAAGCCTTCTACCTTCGATTCATCCATGATTCCAATTTCCCCTCATAGCTTCTCCTTTTAGCAGCAAACCCCGTGAGCCCTGCCTTCAGTATGTGTATTCTGTGTTCTGTTCTCCCCACCTTCACATCTTAAGCTCCCATGCATGTCCTTTCACAAGAGCCTCCTAACTGTCCTCCTTTGTACTGGCTCTGTGTCCAGCAGCCAGACAGAACTTTTAACAAATCAAAATGTTTTAGTGCCCTACCTTCCAGTCCTTCCCTCGTGTTTACAATAAAATCTAGTGTCCATACCATAGCCTGCAAAACTTACACAATCAAATCCCTTGTTCACCTCATTGCGTAGGACTCTTCCTGTTGCTACTCAGTGGTGCTGGCCTTGTCACTATTCTGAGATACACCAAACATGAAGACCTTTCACGTGTCTTCCTCCTTTGTCTCTTTACCCAAATCCCCTCTTCCATTCTGATATCTGCTCAAATGTTACCTTCTCAAAGCGGTGGTTCTTGCCTGGCCTGTCGAATAAGAGCCTCCTTGGTATCACTCCCTAACCTGCTTCATGTTACTTTATAGTGCTTATCATTGTTCAGTTTGTCTCATTAGAATGCAAGCACCAAGAGGGCAGGAACTTTGTTTTGTTAACCACTATATCCCCAAGATCTGTAGTGGTGCCTGGCATATAGAGAGGTCAAATATTCGTTGAATGATTGAATATTTCTGTTTAAACGGCCGATTTAGCCGTCCTGCAGTTCACTTTATAGTGTCCACTATATGAATATTATGGGTGTCACATATCAGTGTTGTATCATCTGAAAAGTCATTTACTTGTGGGAGTAGATGTGAGTGTATGATTACACGTGGTGTCTGTTGGAGGGGGGGTGTTGAGAACAATTACTCAGATCAGAATTTAATAAATAATATCTATGAAGATAAAGCTGAATTGGGGTGGTGTGCATTCAGAGGTCTTTCTAGTGGTGGGCAATGTGTTTGTACCAGGCCAAGTCCTTCCCTCCCTAGTGTCTCCTGGGATCAGTGTAAGATAAAATGACCCACACAGGAAATCCACATTGGGACACCTGGTGAAATTAGCTGATCTGAACTGGGGCTGCCTTTTTAAGTTTCCACCACCTGAGCTAGCTCACTACAAAAGAATAGAGAAATTATACTGTACTTATAAGGTGTTCTCCCTGTGAGGGTGTGTTAGTACATAAAGTGAGCTCTTGAAAGTGTTCAGTCCCTCTTAGTGACAATGGTGCTCATACTTTGGCACATTTCTGCCTTCTTTGGGTCAAATCACTGTTTCCTGAGTTCTCTATGAGCTTGGCTGGAAGTCCCTTTCCTTTGTGGGTTAGTCTTGTTTTTTTAAAGAACACACATGCCCTGGGGGGCGGAGGGGAGGGGCAAAGGGAGAAGGAGAGTGAGAATCTTAAACAGACTCCATGCCTGATGCGGGGGTTTGATGTCACAACTCCAACATCATGACCTAAGCTGAAATTAAGAGTCGGATGCCTAAGCAACTGAACCACCCAGGTGCCCTTCATTTGTTTGGTTATTTTAGAATGAATTACAGGTACATGTGGCATGTTCTACCTTTTTTTATTAGCTCATAGCTCAAGAGTGAAAATTTTTCCATGTTGATTATCTTTAGATTCTACTTCTAACTGAATTATGAATGGATGGTATATGAAAGAGTTTAGTGACCAGTAATTAGAAGTTAACATAGGGGAGCCTGGGTGGCTCAGTTGGTTAAGCAACTGCCTTCAGCTCAGGTCATGATCCTGGAGTCCCGGGATCGAGTCCTGCATCGGGTTCCCTGCTCAGCGGGGAGTCTGCTTCTCCCTCTGACTCCCCCCTCTTGTGCTTTCTCTCTATCTCATTCTCTCTCTAAAATAAATAAATAAATAAAATCTTTTTAAAAAAAACAAAAGAAATTAACATAAGTGAAAGTAGAACACTTATCAGTGATTAACAGAATGATAAGCATATTTATCATTCAATTTTACACAGTTGCATAATCTTAAAATTCATGCATCATATTTTTTTTTAAGATTTTGTTTATTTATTTGACAGAGCACAAGCAGGGGGAGCAGCAGAGGGAGAGGGAGAAGCAGGCTCCCCCTGCTTGTGCTCCCCGCTGAGCAAGGAGCCCGATGTGGGGCTCTATCCCAGGACCCTGGGATCATGACCTGAGCTGAAGGCAGACATTTAACTGACTGAACCACCCAGGCACCCCCTCTTATCTTTTTTGAAATTATATTTATAGGCTGTAGTATGCCAGGAAACCTTACTGAAATCACAATGTTGTTGAGCTCATATATGTATTTTGTAATTTTTCAAGAGGTGTATGGTATGAAAAGGTCTGTATCCTAGTGGGAAAGGAGTTTAACAGAACCTTGGTAAAGATTTTAAGGGATAGTCCTTTGTCTAAGTCCTTCTGAAGGGGAAATGGAAGAGAATGCTAATAGCACACACTCAGAGGGTCAAGTTCTATGGATGGGGGCATTTTTACAATACCACTGGAGACTTGAGGACAAATGTTTGTGTTCACAGGATCATGTTCTAATTGAGCTCACCCAAGCTGGATTGAAAGGCTCCACAGAAGGAAGTGAGAGCTATGAAGAAGACCCCTACTTGGTAGTTAACCCTAATTACTTGCTGGAAGATTGAGATACTGAAAGTAACTAACTGAGAGACTCTGGCCCCTGCGTCCTGGCCTGGAGTCCGGATGTAGCTCTACTCGCAAGAGAAATGTTTCTGGGAGCAAGGCTTCAGGAAAATTTATTTTGAGGAATAAGAACCTAGTTGGTGTCCTGTATGTCACATTCCTGTAATACGCTTTTGTATTAACATAAGCTATGTTTCTTGTCTAGATGAAGTTGGAACCCAGTGTTTGGTCTCTGTAACCAAGACCTTGTTTTCACATATATAGGAAAAGGTGCAGTTCTTTTATGGTATGTGAATAACTTTTTATAATTGCCAACGACTGCTTTTCTTCATCAAAATAAAATAATGTGTTCTTCATTTGTCTATTGGATTTATTTCCTCCCTGCTCTAATTACTGCGCAGTTGACCCTTGAATAACATGGAGGTTCGAGGCACCAGATTCCCCAGTCAAAAATCTGTGTATTAATTTTGACTTCCCAAAAACTTAACTAATGGCCTACTGTTGACTGGAAGCCTTACTGATAATATAAAGAGTTGATTAACACATATTTTGTATGTTATATGTATTATATATTGTATTTTTTTAAGATTTTATTTATTTATTTGGCAGAGATACAGCGAGAGAGGGAACACAAACAGGGGGAGTGGGAGAGGGAGAAGTGAGCTCCCCACTGAGCAGGGAGTCCAATGCGGGGATCGATCCCAGGACCCTGGGATCATGACCTGAGCTGAAGGCAGACGCTTAACAACTGAGCCACCCGGGCACCCATATTGTATTCTTAAAGTAATACTTTTTCTTAATTTTTTCAGTATTTCCAGGCTATAAGTCTTGTCTACAAGTTTTTTCAAATTGTTGCAAATCTCTAAAAAATTTTCCAATATATTTATTGGAAAAAATCCATGTATAAATGGACCCACACAGGGGTGCCTGGGTGGCTCAGTCATTAAGCGTCTGCCTTCGGCTCAGGTCATGATCCCAGGATCCTGGGATCGAGCCCCGCATCGGGCTCCCTGCTCTGCAGGAAGCCTGCTTCTCCCTCTCCCACTCCCCCTGCTTGTGTTCCCTGTCTCGCTGTGTCTTGCTCTGTCAAATAAATAAATAAATAAAACCTTAAAAAAAAAATGGACCCACACAGTTCAAACGTAAATTATTCGGGGTGGGGGGCAGCTGTACTCACAAACATGAGTCTTTCCCTTTTTGTTTAGTCAGTAGGTAGGTGGAAGTGTATAGCATTAAAAGCCTCTTAAGATTAGGTTCCTGTGAGGAGTCCTTAGAATTAGTATGACGGATAAGGGGCTTTGGAGATTACTTTCCAAGGTTTAGTCCAGTTCTGTGTTTTATTTTTTCAGACAGTTTATAAAAATTAAACGTTTATTGTACTTTTTTCATTAGTATGTTCATGATGTAGCAGTTCTCATTGTTGCACCTTTTAACAACAGATGGCATTTGGGCCCCTGCAGGACCAGTTAGGGAATGTTTATATGTTGTATATGAGTTCACTCTCCAATGGCTTGAAAACAGTAGGGTGAGGAGGACTTGGGAATGGATAGAGAAATTGCACAGTTAGCAGATACAGATTAAAAACTCCTCTGTCAAAGGTATGTTCCTAATTAATGAAGGTAGAAGCTGTTGGGAAGAGGAAACCAGGGTTTAAGATACCAAACTTCCTGTTGAGGCAGTTAGGAGATGCTAGCATAAGGCACAAATAACAGGCAGGATATTCAGTAACAGGCTAGTGAAAACTCGGGACAGCAAGAAAGAGCCCCTCTCTGCACTGACTTCCAACATGATGAAATGAGATGGGGAGGTCCTGAAAGAAACAGCCTGACAAATTTGAACTTTAATTTGATCAAATATTTACCTAAAGGGAAATTTGAAGCATAGGAAAGATGAGTTTTTTGGTGAATACTCCTCCCAATTTTGCCATTAGAGTGGGGGCTTCCAGAGCAAGGTGAGGTCATTACTATAAATAAAGCCCCAGTTTTTGCATGTCTTGAGTAAGTGTGCTTATATTTCCACACACCCTTCTCTTGTACAAGTTACTTGTCAAGGAGGTGAAGTGGCTAATGGATGATGGAGCATGTATAAGATCCTTATGGAGAAATTAGACACATGTTTAGTAAATGGATAGATGTAACATGTTTCTGAATGGGAAGACTTGAATGTTTTAATTGATCTACAATGTATTTCCAACAAAATCCCCACAGGTATCCATCAGTAAAGAAATGACTACATAAATTGTGGTACAACTGTACTGTAGGATATACAAACAAAAATAGAGTAAACCTACATGTTTGAAATGGAAATACCTCTAGGACACATGGAAAAAAAATGCAAATATAGCCATAGGAGTACCTAAATATATAAAGCAAGTATTAACACACCTAAAGGGAGAAATAGGTAGCAATACAATAATAGTGGGAGACTTCAGTACCCATTTTGATCAATGAATAGATAATCCAGACAAAATACTAATAAGGAAACATTGATTTAAATGACCTATTAGACCAGATGGACTTAATGGGCATATATAGGATAGTCCGTCCAAAAGTAACAACACACGTTCTTAAGCACACAGGGAACATTCTCCAGGGCAGATCATGTTATGCAACAAAATAAGTCAATAAATTGAAGAAGATTGAAATCATTAAGCATCTTTTCTGACCATAATCTAGTGTGAAACTAGAAATCAATTACAGAGGAAAATGGGGGCACCTGGGTGGCTCAGTCTGTTAAGCATCTGCCTTCGGCTCAGGTTGTGATCCCAGGGTCCTGGGATTGAGTCCCGTGTCGGGCTCCCTGCTCCACAGGGAATCTGCTGCTCCCTCTGCCCCTCCTCCCACTTGCTCTCAATGTCTCTCTCTCTCTCAAGTAAAACCTTAAAAAAAAACAAACTAGGAAATCAACAAGTATGTGGAGATTAAACATGCTACCAAACAACCAATTTCAAAGAAGAAATAAAAATACCTGAGACAAATGAAAATGGAAATACAACATACAAAAATTTATGGAATGCAGCAAAAGCAGTTCAAAGAGGGAACTTATTTTTTTTTATTGATTTAAGTAATCTCTAAACCTAACATGGGGCTCAAATTCATGACCCCATAATCAAAATAGTATGGTATTGGCCTAAAAACAGACACATAGGTGAACGGAACAAAATAGCCCAGAAATAAACCCACGCATATATGGTATAACATGAAGCTAGCTATCCCCTCTAAGCAGAAAAATGAGAAATCAGTAAGGAGATAATATTTTCATCTTTCAAAGTGTGAAAAATGTGAAGTTTTATAACAGGTGTTAGCAAAGTAGAGATTTAGGCATCCTTCTAACATTAGGTAGGATTTAAATTTGAAGAAGCCTGTTTTGGAAGACTATTTGGATTTCAATCAAAATTCCAATGTGTATAACATTGAGTCTAGAACTTAATTTCTAAGACTCTGTCTTAAAGAAATGGTCATACATCTAGACAAAGATGTATAGATATAGATATTCATTTGCAACACATTAAAATTAGGAATCAACCAGTGTTCTATATGCTAGAGATTCAATTAGGGTACACCCTTATGTGGAATGCTATGCATCTGTTAAAAATAAGTGGTTCTATATATTCTGATATAGACAGAGTTCCAGGAGCTGTTAAGTGGAAAAAAAGAAACCTGAGGAACAATACATAAGGCATAATCCCATATATGTTAAATTATATGTTTAAAATGTTATACATTTACATATGTTTGCATTTGTATATATTTTGTAATAGTTTTCATTGAGTTGCATTGTTCTAAACATGCTGAAGAATGATCTCATTTCATTCTCACAACTTATCTATTCACCATTGTTACCAATGAGGAAACAGAGGCACGGAGAAATTAACTTTCACCAGGTAAGATTTAAACCCACGCATTTTGACTCCTGAATAATCATTAAACTACAGAAAGAAAGAAAACTGGAAGGAAGCACAGTGTTGAGAGTGCTTACCTGAGGAAGGCAAGGGGGCCTGGGGAAGGGGAATTTGCAGGTTTTTCATGTATGTTTCTATATTTGAATCTTTTACACAATGTGTTCATCATTTACTTATATATATTTCTTTATGTTTTATAATTTTTAAAAAGATTTTCTGTATTTATTTTAGAGAGAGCAGGGGGAAGGGCGGAGGGAGAGGGAGAGAATCTCAAGCGGACTCCGTGATGAGTGCAGAGCCTGTTGGAGGGCTCGATCCCAGGACCCCGAGATCATGACCTGAGCCAAAACCAAGAGTCCAACACTTGACCAACTGAGCCACCCAGGCGCCCCTACTTACATATTTTTCAGGGGGGAGAAAGACTTGACAAGGGACTCACCTTTGTCCTATTATGTAAACAAATTTTAAAATAATTCAAAATTCAGGGAAAAACGTGGACTACTTTTCCCCTTCATACATTTTCCAGGCTCATCTGCTTAAATTGTGTGAGATGTTTGAGGTTTTTGTGTTATCTCTATGGTCTTTAAATTTTTGATATTACGCTGGTAAGCCGTGCACTGATTTCATTGCCATAGATAACCCAGTTAAATATTAAGTGTTAATAATCCCTTAGCATTTTACAACCTAGCTATTGTTATAAAAGTAAGGATTCCACATACTTCCTAACAGGTCCTTGAAAATGGAGCTGACTTGGAATTCAGTGTTTATTGTCCTCCTAAGCTTTTCATCCTGGGGGTTAGATTGGGAATCTGATACAAACTTCATTTCAGCTGCTGGTCCTCTCACCAATGACCTGATGTACAACCTGGGTGGTCCACTGGGAACCCAGGGTTCTAACTTTGTAGCAGAGGACAAAAGCGTTTATGTTTGTCAACAACCACTGCCTTCTTCCCTGCCGGAGTACTTCAGTCGTGTTCATGCCAGTGAGATCACCCATTATAAAGTATTTCTGCCATGGGCACAACTTCTCCCAGCAGGAAGTTCCGAGAACCCAGACAGCAAGACAGTGCAGTGCTACCGGCGATTCCTTGAGATCCTCAAGATGGCGAAGCTTCAGCCCCTGGTCGTTCTGCATCACGGGACCCTCCCTGCCAGCACCCTCCGGAGAAGTGCAGTCTTTGCTGATCTCTTTGCGGACTATGCCACATTCGCCTTCCACTCCTTTGGGGAGCTGGTTGAGATCTGGTTCACGTTTAGTGACTTGGAGGAGGTGGTAAAAGAGCTTCCCCAACAGGAATCAAGATCTTCACGTCTCCAGACCCTCACTGATGCCCACAGAAAAGCCTATGAGATTTACCATGAAAAATATGCTTCTCGAGGTAAGTGCACACCACCCTGAGGGCTGACCCACTGGCCGTCTTCGTCACCCACCTTCCCCTACCATCCTTACAGCAGGACTTCGCATTTCTTCCCACTCCCCTTCAATAATCTTGTCATGTGTATTCATTAGTGAGAAAATAACATCGTACTGAAAACTTCCCAATGGAGAGGGGCACAGGTGGCTCATATTGCAGAGTGCCCAGCATTTCCTTTGAAAATCTCTTTTCAGCACTCCTTCCCCAATCTTGAGTCTGTGCTGCCATGGAGTATCTTTCTGCCCTTCCTTCTCCAGTCCTGCCTCCGACTCTCCAAGGCTTCAAGATTGCCCATCCTCCCTCAGTCTACCCTTTCTCTCCTGCAAAGCAAGTTATGTATTCTAGCTGAAGTTTTCATTCCAGCAAAGAAGACAGATAAAATAGGGGTATACTGATAGGTAGTGAGAAGAGCGTAATTGCAATTGTCCATATTCCTGCTTCAAAGCTAATTTTGATTCAGGTTCTGATTCAGTAGGTTTGGGCAGTATGTATATTTGTATACATAGTATGTAACATATATGCCATACTTATATATCCTACTGTTTAGACGTAAGATATTTTATGAGTATATTCTCATTTTATTAAAAATTCATTGAAAGAGAGCATGATTTTTTAAAGATTTTATTTATTTATTTATTTATTTATTTATTTATTTATTTATTTATTTGTCAGAGAGCACAAGCAGATGGGGAGAGGCAGAGGGAGAGGGAGAAGCAGGCTCTCCGCTGAGAGAGCCCGATGTGGGACTCCATCCCAGGACCCCGGGATCATGACCTGAGCTGAAGGCAGATGCTTAACCGGCTGAGCCACCCAGGTGTCCCGAGAGCATGATTTTCAATGGTCTTACAGATTCTCATCATATAAAGGGATCAGAGTTTTAAATATTTCTCTCATGAGGCGCCAGGGTAGCTCAGTTGGTTAAGCTCAGGTCATGATCCCAGAGTCCTGGGATCGAGCCCCGAGTCGGCCTCCCTGCTCATCGGGGAGCCTGCTTCTCCCTCTCCTCTCTGCTTGTGCTCTCTCTGGCTATCTCTATCTCTTGCTCTCAAAGAAATAAATAAAATCCTTTAAAATATAAATAAAATAATATATATAAATGAGAGAAATATTTATTTATTTAAAGATTTTATTTATTTATTTATTTGAGAGAGAATGAGAGGGGGGAAGGTCAGAGGGAGAAGCAGACTCCCTGCTCATGGGGAAACCAATGGCTCCATCCCAGGGCTCCAGGATCATGACCTAAGCCAAAGGCAGAGGCTTAACCAAATGAGACACCCAGGTGCCCCATATATATTACTTTTTACATAAGTTTATTTAATTTTCACCATTATGAATTACACTGCAATGAATGTTCCTATATATAAACCTTTGCCTACCTTCTGATGAATTCTTTCTGATTCTTGGAATTGAAATTACTAGGTCAAAAAAATGCATTCTTTAAGACTTTAAAGCATGTTGCTAAATTATATTCCAGAAAAGTTTTAATAGTGTATACCAACAGCTTTTTTTAAAAAGATTTTATTTATTTGAGAGAGAGAGAGAGACACAGCATGAGAGGGGAGAGGGTTAGAGGGAGAAGCAGTCTCCCCGCTCAGCTGGGAGCCCATGTGGGGAGCCTGACGTGGGACTTGACATGGGACTTGACATGGGACTTGACATGGGACTCGACGTGGGACCCAATCCCAGGACTCTGGGATCATGACCTGAGCCCAAGGCAGTTGCCCAACCAACTGAGCCACCCAGGCGCCCCAATGTATACCAACAGTTTTAAAACTGCTCTGACCCGACTCAGCCTGTCTTCAATGATGTAATCATTATTGGTAATTTGACACCTGAAAACTCTCATCTCCTTATATGCTTCATTTGCATGTATTTGATTATAAAGAGATCAAACGTTTTTTCTATGTTAAAAACGAAAGCAGGGCAAGGGAAGAAAGTGTGAGTATGGACAGGACCATTTCAGACGGGTGTGTCGGGAAGATTGTCCTCAGAAAGGACAGCAAGGGAGGGAGCTAGCAAATGGATTGGAGAAGAGGATTCCAGGTGGAGAGAAAAGCCCCTGCAGGGGGACAGCAACTAGCCCAGCAGTCACTTCAGTGAGCTGGGAGTAGAGGGTGGGAGATGAGGAGAGGTTGAATTTGAAACTGGATTCTTTGGAAACAAGAACCCTCCTTGGAGAGGGTGAGCAAGTAAATGTTTGTTGGCTATAATTCTACTGAAGAAGCACTGGGTAAATGAACTTTGAAAGAAGGCAAGACTGAACTTGGTTCATCTCAAACAAAGGAAAATCTATCTTGTTTTGAAGACAGACTCCATAGACTTATTTTGATTATAAAACTATATAAACATGTTTATTAAAATGTTTGCAGATTCCATTTTTAATCTTCATCAGGTTACTAAAGACTTTTTTAAGCTCATATTTTCCTTTTCTTCTGCTGCTCATTCCTCCCATCCTTCATTTTGTGTTTCATCAATATCATTAGATTTTCTACCCCAATATAATGCAGGACACAAAATAAATTCTTTTTCCAGTCTCCTTCCTATTCCCAAAGGTGGTTTTCTTCTTTCTCTTATTCTCCTCTCCCTTTTTAGTCCAATCCCATAGCCTTTTGTTCTTTTTAAAATATATCACCTAATATACACAAAAAAGTTGTATAAAATATATTGGTTAAAAGCAAAATACTATAAAAAATTACTGAACTGCTTTTTTTAAAAAAGCAAAATACTATAATAAATACCCAGCGAGTGACTTCTCAATCCAACAATTAAAATAGAATACCACCTCAGATCAACTAGGATGGCTGTAATAGAAACAAAACATACAAAAACAAGTGTTGGCAATGACGTAGAGAATTTGGAACCCACAACACTGGTGGGAATGAATGATGGTGCAGCTGTTTTGGAAAACAGTCTGGCAGTTTGTCAAACAGATAAAGTTTAGAGTTACCCTATGACTCAATGATTCATCTCTTAGGTGTATCTCCAAGAGCAATGAAAATAAATGTCCGGGAGAAAACTTATCACAAATATTCATAACAGCATTTTTCATAATAACTCAAAGTGGAAACAACCCTAATGTCCCTCAACTGATGGATAAACAACATGTGGTGTATACATAAAATGGAATATTAATTACCCAAAAAGGACTTATACGTGCCACAAAACAGATGCACCTTGAAGACATTAAGCTAAGTGAAAGCAGCTCATCAGAAAAGACCACAAATTATATGATTTCATTTATATTAAATCTCCAGACTAGGCATAGAGACACTATAGTAGATTAGCAATGTCTAGGGCTAGAAGAAAGAACAGGAAGTGACTGCTAATGGATAAGAAATTTTGGTTTTGGTGATGAAACTGTTTTAGAATTAGTGGATATGATTGCATAGCTTCGTGACTATACTAAAAACCACTGAACTGTATACTTTAAAGATTTCATTTTTAAGTAGTCTCTGTACCCAACATGGGGCTCCACCTATCATCCTACTATCCCTGTTCCCCTCTCTCACCTCAGCCCTAAACAACCACGAATTAGCTTCCTGTCTCTATAGATTTCCCTGTTCTGAACATTTCATATGAATGGAATAATATAATATGTGGTCTTTTGTGACTACCTCTATTGGGATTTGTCAGATATTTCTCTCATGGATAGGCTGAGATTATGAGTTTTAGGAAAGAAGATTACAGAATAAAGTGCTATTTTCATTATATCATATCAAGGGCACATACTATCAACATGATTTATACTGTTGAAGTTGACCCTGATCACCTAATTGAGATTGTATTTGTCAGGTATCTCTAGGGTAAAGTTACTCTTTTTTCCTCCTTTCCAAACTGCACTCTTTGGAAAGAAGTCACCATACACAGCTTACACTTAATGATTGGGGAGTTATGCTCCCTCATTTTTTTTTTTTTTAAGTACGCTCCATGCCTAATGTGGGGCTTAAATTCACAATTCTGAGATCAAGAGTTGGATGCTCTGGGTGCCTGGGTGGCTCAGATCGTTAAGCATCTGCCTTCGGCTCAGGTCATGATCTCAGAGTCCTGGGATTGAGCCCCACTTTGGGCTCCCAGCTCAGCGGGGAGTTTGCTTCTTCCTCTCCCTCTGCTTCCCCATTTCCCTCTGCCTCTCCTGCTTGTGCTCTCTCCCTCAAATGAATAAATAAAATCTTTAAAAAAAAGAGTTTAAAAAAAAGAGTTGGATGCTCTACTGACTAAGCCAGCCAGACGCCCCGAGTTATGCTCCCTCTAACAAGTAGTTTTTTAAAGTTATTTTCTAGGGGTACCTGGGTGGCTCAGTCAGTAAAGCATCTGCCTTCAGCTCAGGTCATGATCCCGGCATCCTGGGACCGAGCCCTGCATCAGGCTCCTTGCTCAGCAGGGAGTCTGCTTACCCCTCTCCCTCTGCCTCCACTCATCTCTCTCTTTCTCTCTCTCTTCCAAATAAATAAAATCTTTTTTAAAACTAAAACCTAACCAAGGAGGCAAAAGACTTGTACACTGAAACTTTAAAACATTGCTAAAAGAAGGTAAAGAAAACAAAAATAAATGGAAAGACATCCTTTGTTCATGGATTGGAAGACTTAATATTGTTGTGATTTCAGTACTACCCAAAGCAATCTACAGATTCAAAAAAATCCCTATCAAAATCCTAGTGACAGTTTTTGCAAAAATAGAAAAATCCATCCTTAAATATGTATGGAATCTCAAAGGACCTCAAATAGCCAAAACAATCTTGAAGAAGAACAAAGTAGGGGCACCTGTGTGGCTCAGTTGGTTAAGCAACTGCCTTCGGCTCAGGTCATGATTCTAGAGTCCCAGGATCGAGTCCCACATTGGACTCCCTGCTCAGCAGGGAGTCTGCTTCTTCCTCTGACCCTCCCCCCCTCTCATGCTCTCTCTCTCCCTCATTCTCTCTCTCAATAAATAAAAAAAAAATCTTTAAAAGAAAAGAAAAGAAAAAGAACAAAGTTGGAAGACTCACATTTCCTGATTTAAAAACTTACTACAAAGCTACAATAATCAAAATAGTGTGGTACTAGCATAAGGACAGACATATATACCAATGGACTAAAACAGCCCACAAATAAACCCTTGCCTATATGGTCAAATAATTTTCTACAAAAGTGCAAAGACTGAACTTTCAGTGGGGAAAAGAGAGTCTTTTCAACAAGTGTTCCTGGGAAAACTGAACATCCACATCAAAGGAACAAAGTTGGACCCTAACCTTGTACTACATACAAAAATCAACTCAATCATTAAGAATGCTCAACCATTATGGAAAGCAAATCAAAACCACAATGAGATAGCCCTTCACATCCATAAGAATAGCTATTATTTGGGGCGCCTGGGTGGCTCAGTCATTAATTGTCTGCCTTCAGCTCAGGTCATGATCCCAGAGTCCTGGGATCGAGCCCCGCATTGGGCTCCCTGCTCCACAGGAAGCCTGCTTCTCCCTCTCCCACTCCCCCTGCTTGTGTTCCCTCTCTTGCTGTGTCTCCCTCTGTCGAATAAATAAATAAAATCTTTTAAAAAAAAGAATAGCTATTATTTTAGAAAGCAGAAAATCACAGGTGTTGGTGAAGATATAGAGAAATTGTAATCTTTATGCATTCCTGACAGGAGTGTGAAATGATGTAGCCTGTATGGAAAAAGAATATAGCAGTTCCTCAAGAAATTAAACATAAAATTACCATATCATCTAGCACTTGTGGGAACAGACACAAAAGAACTGAAAGCAGGGACTTAAACAGGTATTTATACACCTATCTTCATAGCAGGGTTATTTATATAGCTGAAAGTTCGAAATAACCCAAATGCCCATGGATGGATGAGTGGATAAACAAAATGTGCTATTTACATACAATGGAATATTATTCGATCTTAAAAAGAAATGAAATTCTGACACATACCATAACATGGATGAACCTTGAAGACATTATGCTAAGTGAAATAAGCCAGTAACAGAAGGACAATTATTGTAGGATTCCACATACACAAAGGACCTACAATAATCAAATTCACAGAGACAGGAAGTAGAATAGTGGTTACCAGGGACAAGGAAATGGGGAGTTACCTGTTCAATGAATACAGAGGTTTAGTTTGAGACGTTGGAAAAGTTTTGAAGATGGATGGTGGTGATGGTTGCACAACAAAGTGAATGTACTTAATGCCACTGAAATGTACACTTAAAAAATTTAATGGTGGGACACCTGGGTGGCTCAGTCGGTTGAGCTTCTGGCTTGATTTCAGCTCAGGTTGTGATCTTGGGGTCGTGGGATCGAGCATTTTGTCGCGCTGCACACTCAGCACGGAGTCGGCTTGGCCCTATCCCTCTGCTCCTCCCCATGCTTGAGCTCTCACTTTCTCTATCAAATAAGTAAAATCTTAAAAAAAAAAATTAATGGTAGGAGTGCCTGGATGGCTCAGTCGGTTAAGCATCTGTCTTCGGCTCAGGTCATGATCCCAGGGTGCTGGGATCGAGCCCCACGTCGGGCTCTCTACTCAGCAGGGAGTCTGCTTCTCCCTCTCACTTTCCCTCTGTTCTCTCTCTCTCACATAAATAAAATCTTTTAAAAAAAAAGAAAGAAAACAAAATATAAGTCTTTCATTTATTTCATGATATCCCTGTAAGGCATAGTTTTGAGTAATCTGCCTTTTGCAGCATTTTAAGAAGTATAGTTTATGCTTGCACTGGGAAAAGTTTGGCAACCATGGTGGGGAAGTTTGATTATTTTGTGTAAGAATTTCTGGAACTTCGGGAGTATTTGTTCACTCTAATTCTAAAAGCAGCTTGCAGAGTCAAATAGAAATGCTTTCTGAGTTCATCCTGCTTAGGGATTAACTGTACTCTTGTTTCATTTTATTAGTCTAGAGATGACACTAAATTGTACATCTTAAAATGTTAAGCACAAGCTGTATGTTCCATGTGTGCTGACGTGATGATGAACCAAAGTACGGAAATCTGTGAAAGGCGAAACGGAACCCTCCGGCACAATCACTGAGTAACTAGATAATGGCGCTATCTTATCAGAACGAGGACTGAATGTCTCTAAGTGATATTCCTTACTCAGAAGATTTCAAAGTTCTATCATGCTTATCAAAATAAAGCCCCCTTGAGGGCACTTGGCTGGCTCAGTTTGAAGAGCGAGTGACTCTTGATCTTGGGGGTTCTGAGTTCAAGTCCCACGTTGGGCATAGAGATTACTAAAACAAAGCCAAACAAAGCCAAGCACTCTTCTAAAGGAATTTTTTTATTTTTAAAGCCACCTAAAATCTTTCAGCTGGGGTAAAGTGATGTAAGTGATTTCTTCAGAAATCCTCCCTCACCATTTTTTAAAGGCTTTATTTGAGAGAGAGAGAGCACAAGCATGGGAGGGGGAGGGAGAAGCAATCTCCCAGCTGAGCAGGGAGCCCGATGTGGGACTCGATCCCAGGATCCTGGGACCATGACCTGAACAGAATGCAGTCACTTAACTGACTGAGCCACCCAGGTGCCCCCAGAAATCCCTTTTCAAAGTCGGTGAACATGGAACAGGAAACGAGTCCCCACGCAGCTTCTGTGGTCCCACCTCGCTCACCTGCAGCTGCTTCCTCCGGTTGGTTTTAGGTGGAAAGCTCTCTGTGGTCCTGCGAGCTGACGCCGATTCAGAGCTCCTGCTGGAACCGTCCACATCTTTGCTTACCAAGGTGATGACAGTTGCCCCAAGTAGTATTTGTAACATCTGAGGAAAGTTGTGATTTTAATTTTAGAGCACAAGAGAAGTTTTCATCTGTCAGCTTGACATTTTTGTAAGTGCCTCTTCTGAGTGCGGTCCATTCTCTAGATTCATGTTTACAAACAAAATCTCATTTGTTGCAGCCCCAGCTTTTGTCTATGCAAAAAAAAGTCCAGCACCTCTGTGTGCTCCGATTTTTTAGTCCGAGTCCAAAATAGCTTATTAGAGGAGAGGCCAGTTTGTAGCAAAACAGATGGAAGGAAGAGTAAAGGGTTTTGTTTTGTTTTTTAAATCATGTGCTCCCTAGAGACCATCTTGGTTCCTGCCTCCACTAACCATAACTTTGTAACTACAATTTTAATAAGAAAAGTTTTAAAAGAAAATCTGAGAATTAAACAGCTTTGGCCTCTATAAGCTTGGCTGCTGGGCAGTATGGAAAGTCATCAGAAAAAATAGCTGATTTCTGTAGCTCTGTGGCATTCGACAGGGTGCTATATAGGTAGCACAGTGCCGGAAAACAGACACCGGTGTCTCCATGTCCGTGGAGGTTCCGGGGCTCAGGGTTGGGTCCTCAGATCTACCGGCTCACGAACTTAAAATGCAGATGTGATAAGGTTCTGAATAACTAGCTCCGAGGCTGACTGGATGGCCAGAATGCCATCTAAATTAATTTACAAGGGGTAATAACCGCTATCGGTCATGAACCCAGAAGACCGAAGTGCTGATCAGAAAAGTGCTTGTTGAGCAATAGCCTTTGAACTGGTCTCTTTACCCCAGTCCACGCCATCCGGGGCTTCTGGATTTTCCAAGAGCATAGTTTTTACCAGTTCCCTACAGGGAACCTACACTCAGTGCTCTCTCTGAGATTTTAAAATGCATCGCACGGATGGTGGTGATGGTGGCTCAATGATGTGAATGAACCTAATGACACTGAACTTGCTAAATTTTATGTAATGTGTATTTTGCCACAGATTGCAAGAATTGGTGCCAATTCCTCAGGGCCTTCCGGAGTGTGGCTCACTTGGGCTGTCTTGCTCTCTCTCAGGTCTCCCCTCCTGTTTTTCCCAGTGTGTATGCTATGTTTTCTTCCCGTTCACTTGCATGGGCACTCATGTGAGTTTCCTATCCTAGCCTTGCTCAAATCTCTTCCAACAAAATTCTACCCATTTACAACATACATGTGCATATGCTCTCCATCAGGAGGCTTCATTTAATAATACTCCCTTGCTCAACCTGATGTGCTCTCTCTCCACTTGGAACACTTAGCCCTTTATTTAGACCAGCATTTCCCAAGCCTTGTGAATCAGAACCACCTGGAGAGCTAGTAAAGCACATAAAGGCCATGGCTTAATGTGGAGGGACCATCCTGGGTCTTCATAGGCTTCCCCAGTTCCCAGGTGAGTTTGAAGACCATTGGTGTGGACTTTGCTTATCACATTTCCAACTCTCTATGTTTTTTCATGTCATTGGCTCATTTGCTAACACTCTCTATTAATTGGTAAGCTTCATGGTTCTTACTCCTCTTTAAATGCGAATCCTCCTCTGCTGCACTGAGCACAGTGGTTTTAAGGGTAGGAACTCAATGACTGCATGTGTTGTACAGAATCAACAGACCAAAGTAAGAGCTGAGAGGGTGCAGGGAGAAGGGTTGGAGTGATACTCAGGAAAGTGGAGCAAGATGTGGACTATTTGGTAAACACTGATGACGACTTGATTAGGAAAGCCAGAGGGAACCACTGCTGAGTCAGTTATCGAAGGTCCATAGGGCCTTTGGTTGTCATCCGATGCCGTTATCCAGGATCTTTGTCCTGAAAGAACAGATCATCTCTGGAGGAGAGATGACAGGGGATGATCCAGTCCTGATAAGGATAGAATGACTTCTGAGATAGGCAGAGAGGGAATCCCACTGGTATCTTTATGGGTTTAGACTCTGTGAATCTGAAGTTCTTAGAATATATGCAGGGTGGTATGTCCAGGACCGTGAGAGCTGTGTCCTCCAATAATACTATATGCCAAGCTAGGGTCCACTAGGGCAGACTTTAAACTGTGGCCTGACAGTGGCCAGTGACTATAGCCTACAATTAAAATGATCCCCCAAATCCCAGTAAGGTCTGGAGAGATCCCTGAGGGTCCTGTGGGTGTCTGAGGGCTCCACTCTTTCCATCCCGGCAAAATGGGAGGGCTGCTGACCAGGGCAGCTCTGGCCTCTGATGACTCCCTTAGTGCTCACCTGTTTGGTGGGAACCCACAATTTCTGGCATACAGAACTTCATTCATTCACTCATTTAATCATATACATTGATCGAGCACTTACTGTGTGCCAAGCACTTTGCTGAGTCTGTGGTGATGTATTCCGAACAGCACATCCCACGCACACATTCTCATTCTGTCCCAGCTTGTCCTCTGCCTGCTTTTCCCTTGGAAAATCTCACTTCAGAGTATCAGTTTAGGAATAGGAGGAGAAAGAAAAAAGGATATTTCCGAACAGTAGTTTGCCTTGAAATTGCTTACGTTCTAACGACCCTATTTACTTATTTCTAGGGCACTGTTGATTTCCTCTCTCTTGATTTGTCTTACGAATGCCAAAGTGAAGCAAGTTTGCCACAGAAGCTGAGTAAATTGCAGGTAATTTGAGCCATTTCCTATATTGATGATGAATGGAGAAAGTTCCCAACAGCATAGTAGACATTTAATGGCCTGGCTGATGGGTAAACTGAGCTTGCCCCCACAGTTGGCAGAGATAGAGTTGCACTGGGGGAGATCGCCCTTGAATGCACTGCTGGAGAACATGGGGGGGGGGTGGTCAGGCAGTCTTCCCTGGAAGGGGTCAGGAGGGTTATCATGTTAAATATTTACATGATCTCTTGTGTAGAAATCTGAGAATTGAAATTTCAGTGTTCTTTCTAAGATTTAAGAAGGCATTTCATGGACGGTGGTCATGGTTATACAACAGCGTGAATGGACTTAATGCCACTGTACTATACATGTGAAAATGGTTACGGTGGTAAATTGTATGTGTATTTCCCCACCCACAACTGAAAAAAAAAAAAGACATTTCACACCCAGGTCTGCTAAATCAGAGGCCAGCTCTGGGAACCTTCCTGTAACCTTAGGTCCTTTCTTCCTGTTCCCAGTATTGTTTTCCTCGAGGGTAATGATTGTGACTAGTTAGAGAAAGTATGTTGGTTGCCACCTACCCACCTGTTAGCTTTCTCCCCTATGCTTGGTCACTGCTGAGCAACTTCCTTGAGGACGACAAACTCCAAATTCCCTGGAGTTCTGACTATTCCCCCCCACCTCCTGACAGGGTAGAATGGATTGTACCTTCCGAGTCCTTTCAGCATTGCCATACTTACCCCTGAAGGGCTACCTTCTCACAGGCCTCTCTGGGGATGCCTGGTCACCAGCATTCACCCATGACTTCCTCTTGCTCTTGCAGGGGTGGGCACAAAACCGCTCCCCTCTGCTTTCTGCCCTGTGCCTCCTGGTTTGGAATCCCAGCATCCTCACCACCAAGCCGGATGGATTGTAAGATGGATTATCTGTTGAAAGGCCAAGCTCCTCGGTGTCAAACCCTCAGTGCTGCAGCTAGGTGGAATCTCCATTCGACCTGAGGCTGGAAGCTGGAAACAGACAAATTAGCGTCAGTCCCACCCCCGGGGTCTGTGGGTTTCCTGCTGCACCTTGTAGGCACCGCTACTTTTATTATCTACAAGTAATAGGATCTCATAATCAAAGCCAGCAGATGCAGTCGCAAGACGTTTGAGTAATAGCCGCTGTGATTTTCGTGCCTGCTCTGTGCCCAGCACCATGTGGGGCACTTTATCCTCACGATATTTCTCCCCCTCACAGCAGACCCCAACACGTAAGAAACATAACCAAGGTCAGACACTAGGTAGGGAGCAGAGCTGGGATTGGAAGCAGGCTTTCTTGTGACACCACACTGCCTCTCCAAAACAAAAATAATTCCAAGGTGTTGGGGACATTATAATGAGAGTGACGTTTTTGAAAATCACATATAATTTTAGTTGTTTTTGTAAAAAAAAAAATATATATATATATATATATATATTTTTTTAGTAAATATCTTCTTACCTGAACCCAAATTGCCTTGACCCAGAGCCTGCCCTGGTGGGCTTGCTAGCCAGATTTCTGGTCCTTCAGTGGCACTTAAGTAGTGTCTTCAAGGCCTTCCGATGCCTGTGATAACTAAATCTGTCTTTTATCATCCTTAAGGAAGTCAACCAGAGCTTGTTGCTCAGTTAATGCGTTCAGACAACGCTGACATTTTAAAACTGTCTGGGTTATGCAGACGCAGCATGCTTCAGAGAGCCCATCAACAGAGCTTGGGCTTAATTTCTGCTTGAGGATGTGGTTTACCGGGTTTCCCTTTTTATATCAAAACATTTTCAAGAAGACCTGCTCCCACCAGTGCCTGGATAGAGCTGTGAACCCTCAGTCAATAGCTGGCCAGCCAAACAGTAAAACCTTCCCTGGACAAACTTGGCAGCCATTGATTATGCCCTGCTGGGATTCTTTGTTCCTTTTATTTCCTTAGGTAGGAATTAGATTCCAGATGTTGCACTTGACAGCTCGGAGGCAGCCCCAGAGATTCAGGATGACCACTCTGATCACCAGCTATGAGGAGAGAACAGAGCTGGAAAGGAGATGGTCCCTCTCTGCGGTCATCGGTTACGAGCCTATGGCATTCCCACACAGTTAGCACCCCCAGGACAGGAAGAACAGCTGAGTTCTCCCCAGGGAACCCGAATCACACCACCCACAGCTTCCTTCCCAGCATACCTACCGTCCCTCCTCAGCCCAGCCTCCCTGCCTCCTCCTGGGGCTGCAGGGAAGATAAGGCAGGGCAGCAAGAAGCAGGTGCCCGCTCCTTTCCCGTTCCCCTCCACCTTCCCCAGAGCACTTGCCTGTCTCTCTCTGAGCCTCAGGGACCGTCAGCTGCTGCACCTCCCACCAGTGCACCAGTGTTTTAGGGCTGGAGGACATCCTCAGGCCCAGCACCTCAATAAAGAGCCACCGCACCTCTGAATTCTGCAGGAGGTCCATGAGCAGCCTCCCACATCGTCTTAGCAGGAAAGGCTCTGCTCACCCAGGGAATTCTCCACCCAGCAGAAGGCTCCTCCAGCTCTCCCATCCTATCATATCACAGGCTGCCCCCACTGTGTATTGACCTTGCAGGAAAGAGAAAACCCTCTGAGTCCTTAATAGTTGGGCTTTCCCACACTGACCCAGCATAGGGAAAGGACAAGGGCTGTGTGAGCTGCAACTCTACTCATTGTGGTCCTGGGCAACTTAGCTTCTCAAAGCTGAAGACACCTTATCTGTAAAGAAGGGACACTGTTGCAGGTGACTCAGAAAGTAATGTGCCTGCCTTCTTTGGCAGTGGTTGTATTGGTATCTCTCAGTGGCCTTTAGGCTCTCAGAGGAGGAAAAACTTGGTATGGGGAAAATGACCAAACCCAGCCTCCCCTAAAAAGGTAATTTAAGGTGAAGTCAAACGACAGGTCAACCTACAAATGTTTCCTTCCACAGTGACATGGTTTAGAAATGGGAGAAAAGTCACACCTGTTCCATTTGAATGAGGGCCACTCCTTTTAACTTTTTATCATGGGAAATGTCAAATATAGCCAAAGGTAGAAAGAAAGTATCATGACGCCATCCCCGACTTCAAAAGCTATTGACTCATGGCTGACCTTGTTCCATCTATGCCCTACCTTTCCCTTCTCAAGCCAGACTGGGGTTTTTTTGTTGTTGCTCTTGTTGTTTTTAACTCACGACCCTGAGATCAAGACCTGAGCTGAGATCAAGAGTCGGTCACCTAACAGACTGAGCCACCCAGGCGCCCCTCAAGCCAGATTGTTTTGAAGCAAACCCCAGACATTCATAAATACTGTTATGGTGGCACCTGATTAAGCTTCCTGTAGTAACAAAGGCCCCTAACATGAGTGGATGGCTTTGTTCCTGGTCCCAACACTTAGTGCCTCGTTCTAGGAGGAGACTTGTAAGCATGTGGAACCTGCCTCTTTGCTGGGGGTGAATGGGAAGGGTGGCTGATGTTACTGAAACGTGTAGACTGTTTTCCCTTAGAGTCTAGAGTCTGCTCTCTTTATTAATTGACCTGGCTAGAGAACATTTCCCAAACCAGAGTGTTTGTAGCTTCTCGAAGATCTGTCCCTGTTATCAAAACACTTACTCTAGGCCGCTTCCGTTCACTTGCTGGCTTTGATCTTTTTCAGACTATTGAGCCAAAAGTGAAAATTTTCATCTTCAATCTGAGATTCCAGGACTGCCCTTCCACCAGGAAGAACTCAACCGGGCTGCTCTTTAGCCTTCTCGAGGGTGAGTGGACCATTGCTGAAGAGGTTTGTTTTTGTCCTTCCAAGTTTTTATTTCAATTCAAGTTAGTTAGCATACAGTGTAGTATTGGTTTCAGGAGTAGAATTTAGTGATTCATTACTTACATAGAACACCCCGTGCTCATCACAAATGCCCTCCTTAATGCCCATCACCCATCTAGCCCGTCCCCCCACCCGCCTCCCCCCAGCAACCTCAGTTTGTTCTCTATAGTTAAGTCTTATGGTTTGCCTCCCTCTCTGTTTTTATCTTATTTTTCCTTCCCTTCCCCTATGTTCATCGGTTTTGTTTCTTAAATTCCACATATGAGTGAAATCATATGGTATTTGTCTTTCTCTGACTTATTTTGCTTAGCATAATATAGTCTAGTTCCAGCCACGATGTTGAAAATGACAAGATTTCATTCTTTTTGATGGCCGAGTAATATTCCATTGCATATTTACACCACATCTTTATGCATTCATCAGTTGATGGACATTTGGGCTCTGTCCATATTTTGGCTGTTGTTGATAGTGCTGTTATAAACATGGGGGGGCAGGTGCCCCTTCAAGTCACTATTTTTGTATCCTTTGAGTAAATACCTAGTAGTGCAATTGCTAGATTGTAGGGTAGTTCTATCTTTAACTTTTTGAGGAAACTCCATACTGTTTCTCAGAGTGGCTGCACCAGTCTGCATTCCCACCAACAGTGTAGGAGGGTTCCCCTTTTGCTGGAGAGGTTTTCAGTGACATTTGGTGCATTGGCTTGGGGAGTAGCAGTTTTGGAAGTCTGAGGTTCCAATAAGAGGAGGGACCAGAAGAGGGCTGGTCTGAGAGCCCATCCCAGACAGGTTTAGTGTCCCTTGCCTTTGTATTATTGGTCCCTTAGCTCCCATTGACTCAAGAAAGAAGACAGGTTCTGTACAAAAATGACAAAGATGCTTTGGTCTTGTGGAAATAAAGACCATCAGGCTTCCAGGTTCAGGCATAAGCATGGGAACTGCTCTGTGCCCGAGTGTCCCTTTTCATTACCACTCCCTCCAAGATCTCTCACCTTTGCCCCCCCTCCAGTTACCCTTGCTCTTTTCCCTATTACCTCAGCTCGCACGTGGCCCTGGTGGGCACCTCACTGAAGCCTTCAGGTCTAAGACCCACAGCTCATGGACTGTCCTCTCTGTGTCTCTTAGTTTAAATTCATGCGAGTGAATCTGATTGGTGGGCCATGGATCAAGAGATCACTCAGGGTCCAGTCACATTGGGGGAAAGGTGGATTGTGCTAAGGCATCAGGAGCTGAGGGCTACTAGGGAGGGGCAGGTTCCTGGGTGTCCTGATATTCATTCCAGTCACCCTATAAGGCAGAGTATGGTAGAGGTCACTAGTGCCCCTTTTTACTACCTGTAAGCAGTGCTGAGCTCGCTTCAAAGACCTCATGACACTCATCCATAGATATAACTTAATAACCCTCACCCTAACTCACTTTTGATGGCGTAATGATTTCTGTTCTTAAGTTCCACCCATTTCTAAATGGCTGAAATGGTCAATTTATTGTTTATGCGTAGTTCATGACAATTAGAAAAAATTCCATCTCTTTCTGATGTTTGAGTTTTTCTAAATCAATTGTTCTCCATGTGTGGTCTTCAGACCAGCAGCATCAGCATCACCTGGGAACTTGATAGATATTCAAATCCTTGAGCCCCACATCAATGCACTGCTTCAGAAACTCTGGGGTGGGCCCGGCAAACTGTGTTTAACAAGCTCTGCAGGTGATTCGGATGTACACGGAAGTTTGAGAACCACTGTTCTAGGTACATGGAAATTACTCCTGAGCTCCTTACATCTTTAGCCTGTGGTATTTTCCAGGGGGCTTAGAATGATTGCTTGGAGCTTGGGTGTGTTGTATAAATAAGAAAACAATTGATGGGAGTCATGAATATTGTTGGTTGGGCTTCAGGGAGTGTTAATTAAACTTCTTTTACAGCCGTACGTGAACACCAGGTTCTCTTCATTGGGTTTGATCTTAATACGCTCCTAAGCTGTTCACGAAGCTCCAAGACAAGGTAATGTTAGATTTCCTTTTGAAATCTATTGAATAGCTGATATTTGAAGAATACTCTTTCACATGTGTACTCTCAGGGGACTGTTGTTATCTGCCTCTTGGCCAGTGATTTTTATCATGGTGAGAAATGAAGGCTCAGAGGGGATGGCAGTGAGAGAGCCTGGCTCCCACTGCATCTGACTCTGGGCCCATGTGTTTCTGCATCTCACTTCTCACTCTGCACTTGGGAGCCTTGCATTTTGCCCAAGTGTGCACAGCAAGCCGAGATGGGAACCCCTGCCTCCTAGTTTAGGATCTTGTTGTGGGTAGTGTGAGTTTGTGGAAGGCTGAGTTAAAGATCGATCTGACCACCCCACTGAAGTCATGACCGACCTGAGTAAGTGAGGTGAGTTCTCTGCACCTGTTTCCTCCTGTGAACTGTGAAACATCTTTCCCACAAGGAGACAGTGTAGGTTGGAGATTCAGCTGTTGCAGTGGGGCAGAAGCCTAAATCAGTGGTGTTCTGAGAGGTTTTATTTAATTTTTTAAAAGATTTATTTATTTTAGAGAGAGGGAGAGAACAAGAGAGGAGGAGCAGAGGGAAATGGAGAGAGAGAAACCCAAGCGGACTCCACACTGAGCACAGAGCCCGATTCGGGGCTTGATCCCACGACCCATGAAATTACAACCTGAGCCGAAACCAAGAGTCAGATGCTTAACAGACTGTGCCACCCAGGGCCCTCTGAAAGGTTTTAATCTATGGTGGGGTTGCAAATAGTTTCTTACTGAACAACTGAAGTAACAACATTTGTAAATGGCATATTTAAAAAAAATTAGAGCAGGTTTCAGGTTACCCCCATAATGACACCCTCACACACTCATAATCTAATGTGCTTCTCAAGTGATTAAGACAAGGTGGTGTGGAAACCAGCATGGGTTGTTCCCCAGAACCCTCAGCCTTCCATGGGTGTGTTACACGCATGAGCTTCATGCACCATGTTTTGACAAAGGACGAAGACCGGAAAGAATCACTGGGCTTCCCAGACTTTCAGCTGGAGCTCTCCTTGCCCTTCACCTTAGACTTTGCTAGGACAGCTCTGTCCAAAGTCACCCCCTTCTGTTGCTACCAACTCTTTGTCCCTTTCCTCTGCAAGCACTTGTGTGTCTCATTCTGTCATTCAATCCTCTCAACTCACTTCAAGCCAGCAGGTCAAATCAACAACCCAAAGCAGCTGCTACATGTAAGGCTTTGTCCTGGGAGTGCGAACGGTGGAAAGAGGAGACAGGTCAGAACTGCTCCCTGACCACACTTAGAGTCAGTAGAGGAATGCTGGGCCCATGTCTTTTCAGAAAATAGAACTCAACAGGCCATAAAAAAAAAAAAAAGGGTTGCCCTGAAAGCTCAGTGATTGCAAACCACAAGATGTCATGTGACACCAGCTCTAAGTTTCTCCCTCTAAACCTTGGCCTGAAGCAAAGGTTCAACACTGGCTAACATTAAACTAACAGCCAGGGGTCCTCACTCAGGTGGACATTGGTGGAGAGCCCACTGGGGGCAGGAGAAAGTGGGGGTGGCAGGTTTCCAACAGGATTAACATGGTTTTCCCTTTGAGAATCTTAGACCTCAGTGGGGAGACAGAGAGGCCCACAAATGACTCTGACACCAGACTATGGCAGGAGACACGGCACTGCTCCCCAGATAGGGGAGAAAGCGTTATCTGGGATACTCTGAGGCAGCTGGGGGCCAGGGAGGGACAGCTGAAGGAGGGCTACCTGGAAGGCCTGGGCATAGGGATTGAGGCTTTGTGTGCTAAATCTCTTCCCAAGTTAGGCAAACCCAGGACTCCCACCATTAAAACCTTTAAATTCAGGGGCACCTTGCTGGCTCAGTCAGAAGAACATGTGACTCTTGATCTCAGGGTTGTGAGTTCTAGCCCCATGTTGGGTGTAGAGATGACTTACATAAATAATTTTTAAACTTAAAAAAAAAAAAAGCCTTTAGAGCAAATTGTATTTTAGACAGGGGCTGTTTGTTTATTTCTTCAAGACCTCATTTTCTCCAAGCCAGGAGGACAGTCAGGGTCAGGAGGGTTGGGGCAGAGCAGCTGAGGCTCTTCACTAAGTAGGTGTCATCTGTGTCCCTGATTGTGCTCCAGAGACCTGCATATATTATGAATAATCCATAACTATAGATCATTTCACCCCTACTGCTGTTTTAGCAAATGTGTTAGTTGATGCTTCATAAAACAGAAGGTGCTTAGGTTTGGAAGACCCAGGTTTTGCTCCATGGGATAGAGGTCCCTCTGCAGAGTCCCTGTCATTTCTACCAGTTCTGTGCTCTGGGCCAACCTAGTACAAATGTCATCCTCTCCCCACATGATGGCCCTTGGACAGGAGATGCTCTTGTACTGCACCTCCTTGCACCCCCCACCCCATATATTTTCTTCCCCAGGCCAAACACACCCACCTGCACAGACCCTTCCTCAAGGTTGCCCTCTGCTGGTGGAGCTGCCACACACTATTGAACCGTGCCTTCCAGCCCGCAGTCCAGGACTTGGAGATTGGAAAACCAATTTAGGGTTTGTTTTGAAATATTAGAAAAAACCGTTTTATTAAAAAAAAAAAAAGAAAGAAGGAAAGACAGAAGGAGAGAAATGGACAAAAAATAAAAGAAAATAGACTGCATTCATGTAAGGATAGCATTTTTACATTGTTTTATTTCAAATACATATTTACCTGAATGTATATCAAATATTAAAAATATATAAATGTCTACACACAAATATAGTGATACCACAGACTGCTCGATGATTTGCAAACTGATCAATGAGAAGTTCTCATTTAAAAGAAAATAAGATAGGAGTTCATTTACATTAAAAAGATTGGAGATGGGGGGCACCTGGGTGGCTCAGTTGGTTAAGCATCTAACTTCAGCTCAGGTCATGACCCTGGGGTCCTGGGATCGAGCCCCATGTCAGGGTCTCTGCTCAGCGGGGAGTCTGCTTCTCCCTCTTCCTCTGGCTCTCCCCACACTGGTTCTCTCTCTCGAATAAATAAATCTTAAAAAAAAGACTGGAGATGGATAATCTAGAATAGGTATAATCATTGGGAATCCAGGCTCCTATCTTGCTTCTACCTTATGGTCCAGGATGGATGCTTGAGATCCTGCCGTTATGTGCGTAATCCAGGCAGCATGAAGAAAGGACTGCCACTCATCGTGCTCCTGCAGCGCCCCGGGCCAGGTCTCAGTGGAAGGGCTAGGGTTAATATTTAGCTGGTGCATATCAGTAGAGCTATACCGGTAGCTCAATTATTGAACGGCTTCTGTACCAGCTTGTTTATAGGTGCTGGTCCCCTGATGCCCAGAATTTATTTAATTTTCAGTTTCCTTTTCTGCAGGGTAAGAATACATAATTATAGTACTTACCTCAGAAATTTGTGAAAATTAAATGAGAGACCTACATTCTTATCACAGTGGCCAGCACAGAATCAAGGCAGAATGAATTAAAGCCATCATTATTATTAACTATGTTGTTTTTATTTAGGTAATTACAGCGAGCGAGCGAGGTGGGGGAGGGGCAGAGGGAGGGAGAGAGAGAATCTTAATCAGGAAACCAATACAGGGCTCGATATCAGGACCCTGAGATCATAACCTGAGCGGAAATCAAGAGTCTGATGCTTAGCCCACTGAGCTATGTTTTTTTTTTTTAATAAATAATAAGAAAAAAGCATGGCATCAGAACCAAAAACGGTACTCAAGGACAAGCTAATACAGGGAACAGAGACTTGGCACAGTGTTTTGAGTCCTGCAGGAGCAATAACACTGTACCTAAGGAGGGGCAATAATAGTAATTTTCCCACCCCTCAGTCACTTCCTGCCCACAACCTGGTGGGTATGGCTTTTGACTCCGTGTTTCTGGAGCCCTTACTGATGACACACGTTGCCGTCACAGGGCGGAGGTAAACCCGCAGAGTCATTCCCGTGTCCCCTTGTCTTCCCAATCCCGCAGCAGGCCCTGCTCACCGACGGCCGGCCCGTCCCTTCAAGCGGCGGCGCTGCGGGCCGTGTGGCCGCCGCGGGCCTCGGCCTACCAGAGAGTCTGGAGGACGTTTGCCAGCCGGTCCGGGGCTGAAAGAGACGCTTTCCTGCGGGATGTTTTCCCCGAAGGCTTCCTCTGGGGCGTCTCCACGGGGGCCTTTAACGTGGAAGGCGGCTGGGCCGAGGGCGGAAGAGGACCGAGCATCTGGGACCCCCTGGGGCGCCCGAACGCCTCCCAGGGCGCCGCGACGCCGGAGGTGGCCAGCGACAGTTACCACAAGGTGGACACCGACGTGGCCCTGCTTCGGGGCCTCCGAGCTCAGCTGTACAAGTTTTCCATCTCCTGGTCCCGAATCTTCCCCAATGGGCGCGGGCGCCAGCCCAGCCGCCGGGGCGTCGCCTACTACAGCAGGCTCGTGGACAGCTTGTTGGACGCGGGCATCCAGCCCATGGCCACGCTCTTCCACTGGGACTTGCCCCAGGCGCTGCAGGAGCACGGCGGGTGGCAGAACGACAGCGTGGTGGACGCCTTCCTGGACTACGCGGCTTTCTGCTTCGCCACCTTCGGGGACCGCGTGAAGCTGTGGGTGACCTTCCACGAGCCGTGGGTGATGAGCTACGCAGGCTATGGCACTGGCCGACACGCGCCGGGCATCTCAGACCCGGGGGTGGCCTCTTTTAAGGTACCTCTCGGCCCGTCGGGCTGCCTCACTGGGTGTTAAGCCTTTCTCTGGGAGAAAAGTCCTTTTCTCTTCCCTTCAGCAGGCCTCTCCTTCTCGTCCTTTAAAGAAAGCCAGAGCTGGGGAGGGAAGGCACGGGAAATTGTTCATCACCTTGTTTTGTCCAGACACTGTGCTGGCACTTGGAAAACAGTCATTACATCCTTAGAACGACGCTGGTGCTTGTGGAACTGGGATGCGCAGAGCAGAAACTGCTTCATGATGGCATCTGTAGACGGGCAGCCGTTTGAAGCCAGAATGCGGGCCCAAGTCTACTTGACTCCACAGCAAGTTCTCCACGTCAGCCAGGACTCTTAGTGGAGGTGACAGAAAACCAAACCCAGAGTGACCTGAGCAAAGAGGGTATCTGGCCACTCAGGAAACGGAAAAGTCTGGGTTTTAGCTGGTCTCAGTGGAGCCTGATCAGACCCAAAACGCTGCCACTAGTACTCGATTTCTCTTCCTCTCTTGCCCCGCTACTGGCTTTCTACTTGGGCTGCCTGCTAACCACAGGGCGGCAGTCCTGCTTTCCTCTTTCAAGAGGAGCAGGAAAGCAAGCTTGCCTCTCTTCTGGCATTCCCAGCAAACACATTCCTGGGTCTCAGGGCTGCTGCATGGGTGGTGTGCCCATCCCTGAACCAGTCACTGGATCTAGGCTAGGGGACTGGAATGCCGGGACTGGTCTGGGTCCCAATCCCAGCTCTACCCTTCACACACTGGC
This sequence comes from Callorhinus ursinus, assembly GCF_003265705.2. Lineage (NCBI taxonomy): Eukaryota > Metazoa > Chordata > Mammalia > Carnivora > Otariidae > Callorhinus > Callorhinus ursinus. Next base: position 91,220,130 of record NW_027397064.1, read on the forward strand.
TGAGAGGTGGGGAGGGAGAAAGGGTTTTGTTTTCCAGAGCCTAGTCAGCGTACCATTCCCACAAGAAGGGGATGTACATACTGGAGACAAAAATTTAAATGGCTTCATACAGGTCCTTTCCATCATTTCCATATTTCTTCAGAATCTCCGCTTCCCCTGGCAGCCTTCTCCAGGATGGACCTTTAGTCTGGCTTTCTCCTGCCGCACTTGGGTTCTGTTCAGAAATAGGAGTCTTTGCTGTGCCCCATGCTGGGTGTTAAGGAGGATGCATGGCCCATGTCCTTGAGATTTAAAACTTTTTGCAGGAGATGATACAAATACATATAAGAAAATTAGAGAACAGTCCAAAATGTCCACAGTCAGAATGCACTAGAAAAATCAGAATCAGTGCCTTGATGAAATGCCAAAAATCCCTATAACCCTGAAGTCAAGGCTTCCACTCTGCTCTTGTTCAGCAAAGTGACCATATACACTGAGAGAGAACACTTCAGAAAATGGAAGGTTGAAACCTTTCTATTTGTCTCCTCATTGTAAAACTCATCCTAATCTCTTCTCCTTAGGCTTCTCCTTTGGCTTCTTATCCCTACAAGTGTGGCTCCTAGAAAGTCCACCTCACTTTGTTCCTTCACGTCTTGCTTTTATGTATTAGTTAAAATAGTATAATACCATTAAGGGAAAATTTCAAAGAAAAAGTGTCTCTCCTAATTTTGCCCCTGTTTCCTTCCAGTCCGGGCTCCCTTGCATTCACAGTGTACTCAGAGTGCCCTCAATTTAGTGCATATTTTTAAAGTGGACTTTATTTTTTTTACAGTAGTTTGAAGTTCACAGCAAAATTGAACAGAAGTTACCCTAGATTTCCCATATACCCTCTGCCCCTCCCCCAGATTCCCCCATTATCAACTCCTCCTCCCCACCAGCATGGTACATTTGTTACAATTGATGACCCTACACTGACACATCACAATCACCCTAGTGCTCATTTTTCACCTGACATGTCATTAACCCTTTTCCGTGTTCTTACACGGCCACAGTAGCTGGTTCTGCTAGTTGTCTGATCCTCCACTGAACCCCCTGCCTGACGCAGACTGGTTTAGAAGGCAAGCATTCCTGCTTTTGGGAAAGGAGCACAGTTTGCCATGGAGTTGAGGACCCAGTTAAGGACTGATATTTGGAACATGAGAAGCAGTGAGGAGTTTCACTTCCTAGAGCATATTTTGATAATAAATTCTTCAAAAATAAGTGTCGTCTTCTTCAGATGATGATAACGATAAAGGAAAGGAAGCTAGACTGCAGCAAGCTCCCTCCTGCACTCCAGTTTCCTGCTTGGTGCTTTGTTTACACGATCTTACTTTGTCCTAAATGTATCCGTAATTACCGCTTCTTGCAGACAAGGAAACTGAATGAGAAGATTGTTTGAGTTTACTCAGCAAGTTAGTGACAAAGTCAAGATTCAAATCTAGGTTTGTTATACTCTAGGCACCCCGCTTTTGCCCGTTTTCCCATGGTGCTCTGCCAAAGGAAGCTGTTGACTTTTGTAAGACCTTGAGTTAAGTCTACAAAGAGATTCCTGGTCATGGGTTTTCTTCCTAGATTTCATTAAGTAGAAAGGATGACAGGTAGGTTAGAAAGAATTGTCCCATCCCTTGTATGTCAACTGAAATGACCCCCCCAAATTTGTTGTTGATGAATTAGTCAATAAGAATTATTGAGAACAAAGGCAGAATTGCATTGTTTGGGACAGTACAGGCCTAGAGTCAGACTTCCTACATTCTACACCTCTCTGGATCTTGTTTCCCTCCTCTGTACAGTGGTAATAATAATTATACTTGCCATATAAGGTTGTTGTAAGAAATTCATGAGAGAATTCATTAACAGTGTTTTCTGTGAAATATGGTTATTGATGCTGCTGCTGTTGACCTGTCAGTGGTGGTAACTCGTTGACATTGTCGTTGACTTACTGACTCTGCTGTCTGCATCGTTGATATTGCTGGCACTGGTGTTGATGATGTTGTCCGTGTCAACACTGTTCATGTCGTTGATTTACTGACATTGTTAGCATCCATCTTAACTTCTTATTGATATTGCTGACTTGTTGACATTGGCATTAACTTTTTTTTTTAAAGATTTTTTATTTATTTATTCTACAGGCAGCAAGAGAGGGAACACAAGCAGGGGGAGGCAGAGGGAGAAGCAGACTCCCTGCCAAACAGGGAGCCCGATGGGGGGCTTGATCCCAGGACCCTGGGATCATGACCTGAGCTGAAGGCAGACACTTAACGACTGAGCCACCCAGGCACCCCTGACACTGGCATTAACTTGTTGATGACTTGCTAATGTTGTTTACATTACTCTTGTTATTGATGTGGACGTTTTCAGTGTTAGTGTTGTCATTAACACTGGTAACATTGACATTGGTGTTAACTTGTTGTTGTTGTAGACTTGCTCTTGGCTTGTGGTTGTTGGCTTTGCTATTGGTTGTTATTAAGCACTGTATTTCCTTCTTTCTTCCTCACAAGGTGGCTCACTTGGTTCTCAAGGCTCATGCCAGAGTGTGGCACCACTACAATAGCCACTATCGTCCACGGCAGCAGGGACGCGTGGGCATTGTGTTAAACTCAGACTGGGCAGAACCTCTGTCTCCAGAGAGGCCTGAGGACCTCAGAGCCTCTGAACGCTTCTTACATTTCATGCTGGGCTGGTTTGCACACCCCATCTTTGTGGATGGAGACTACCCTGCTGTCCTGAAGGCCCGGATCCAACAGATGAACCAACAGTGCCCCAGTCCTGTGGCCCAGCTCCCTGAGTTCACTGAGACAGAGAAGCAGCTCCTAAAAGGCTCCGCTGATTTTCTGGGTCTGTCTCATTATACCTCCCGCCTTATCAGCAAGGCCCAAGAAGATTCTTGCATCCCCAGCTATGAAACCATTGGAGGCTTCTCCCAACATGTGGACCCTGCATGGCCCCAGACCTCATCCCCTTGGATTTATGTGGTGCCCTGGGGTATAAGGAGACTGTTGCAGTTTGCATATTTGGAATATACAAGAGGAATAGTTCCGATCTACCTGGCTGGGAATGGCATGCCCATAGGGGAGACCGAAGATCTCTTTGAAGATTCCTTGAGAGTAGACTACTTCAAAAAATATATCAGCGAGGTGCTCAAGGGTAAGAATGGTGGATATGCTGGTGATTGGAATGTCTTGGTACTTCTTGGTACTTGGTACTTCTCCAAGTCTTCAGAGTTTTGTTTAATGAGACAAAGACAGTCTTCCAAGAAAATGAAGCCAAAAAGTAGTAGTAGTAGTAATATCATGAATCCTGCACATTACCCTCCTGTCTCCCCAAGAAGCCTCAAGTCTTTGCTCCTCTGTTCTTATTCCCTATAATGCCTTCTACATTCTGCCCATCTGAGTCTTATCCACTGATCAAGACTCATCATCTTTTAATGCATTCATTTAACAAAAATGTATTCAGTGCATATTATGTGCCACACATTGCACAAGACTATAGGGGTTAAATAGTGAACAAATATCATCTTTTCCCACAGGACACTCAGAGTCTACAGAGGAACACAGAAAATTACAATATAGGATGACAATGGCATTATAAGATGGGACTTCAACCCATTAAATCTTCCCTCATTGTTCTGGGCACATTAATCTCCATGTTCTTTAACCAGCTATAATACCTACATTCCACACCATTCACTTTGATCCAATTAATTCATATCTACAGAATCATTCTTGCCTAACACAGTTTCATATGCCTTTTAAAATTTTAATTCCAGTATAGTTTACAGTGTTATATTGGTTTTAGGTATACAATATAGTGATCTGACAATTCTATACATAGTGCTCCTCATGATAAATGTACTCATAATCTCCTTCACCTCTTTCACCCATCCCCGCACCCCCTCCCCTTTGGTAACCATCAGTTTGTTCTCTATAATTAAGAGTCTTGGTTTGTCTCTTGTATTCTTTGTTTTGTTTCTTAAATTCCACATATGAATGAAATCATATGGTATTTGTATTTACCTGATGGACTTATGTCACTTGGCGTTATACCCTTTATATCCATCCATGTTGTTGCAATTGGTAAGACTTCATTCTTTTCTACAGTTGTGTAATATTGCATTGTATATATAAATACCACATCTTCTTTATCCATTCATCTTTTGATAGACACTTGGGCTGCTTCCATAATTTGGCTGTTGTAAATAATGCTGCAATGAACAGGGGGCCTGTATCTTTTTGATTTAGTGTTTTTATATTCTTTGGGTAAATACCCAGTAGTAGAATTACTGGATCATAGGGTAATTCTATTTAATTTTTTTAATAATTTTTAAAAAGATTTTATTTATTTATTTGATAGAGAATGGGAGAGCGAGAGAGCACAAGCAGGGGGGAGCAGCAGAGGGAGAGGGAGAAGCAGGCTCCCCACTGAGCAGGGAGCCCGATGCGGGGCTCAATCCCAGGACCCTGGGATCATGACCTGAGCCAAAGGCAGATGCTTAACTGACTGAGCCACCCAGGCACAGTAAGCAGATATTCTCATAGGACAATTGTGAAAACTGATGCTCAGAGAAATTACATGATGTGCCCAAACAGCCAGTGAGTGAAAGAGTATGCCTTTCTATTTCTGTTTCAGCAATACCCACAAACCTATGAGGCTTCTATTCCTCTTTGTTTCCAGAGCCTATTACAGCCTGGGACAATGTAGGTGCTTACTAAATTATTTACTGAATGATTAAATGAACTATACAAAATATATGAATTACCTGCCTCTTATACGGTTAGTGCTTGTTGAGAGGCTGTGTAATCTGTTAAAAATAGGGCTTAAGGGCGCCTGGGTGGCTCAGTTGGTTAGGTGACTGCCTTCGGCTCAGGTCATGATCCTGGAGTCCCGGGATCGAGTCCCGCATCGGGCTCCCTGCTCAGCGAGGAGCCTGCTTCTCCCTCTGACCCTCCCCCCCTCATGTACTCTCTCTCTCTCTCTCATTCTCACTCTCTCAAAATAAATAAATAAATCTTTAAAAAAAAAATAGGGCTTAATACTTTGCTGGTTCCCAGTTTGAGCCCAAAGCCATTGCTTTACTCTGATGCTGGTTTTTGGTTGACTCACTAGACTTTATTCTTTTTCTTTTCCTTCCTTTCTTCTTCTTTCTTTCTCTGTCTCTTTTTTCTTTCTTTCCCTCCCTCCTTCTCTCTCTCTTTCTTTCTTTCATATTTTCTCATATTTCCGGAGGCCAGAAGTCCGAAATGGAGATGTCAGTAGGGCCACTCTCCCTCCGAAGTCTTCAGAGTGGACTGTTTCCTTGCCTCTTCCAGCTTCTGGTGGCTCCAGGCATTCCCTGGCTAGTGACTGTATCACCCCAATCTCTGCCTCCATCTTCATGTGGACCTTCTCTATTTTTCTTTTAAGGATGCTTGTCATTGGATTTCTGACTCACTCAATTAATGTAGGATGATTTCATCTTAAGATCCTTAATTTAATTACATCTACAAAGACTCTTTTTCCAAATAAGATTACATTCACTGGTATGGGAAATTAAGATTTGGACATATCTTTTTGGGAATCACTATTCAACCCACTGTACCAGGGAATACCTTACTGTAGGCTTTATTTCTCTTTTTAAAGATGGGCTGTGTGATCATTTTATGTCCATATTGCTAAACATAAGGAAAAACAAAAGTACATTGTAAATATTTATGCATTCTATAAAAAATCAAGGAGCCCTGATAATAGCAGATGGGACACATTCTCATATTCATTTTAAGGCAGGGATTCTCCTCTGGATTGAGACTTATGACCATAGATGTGGCCTGATGATTTGTAGGGTCTTAGGGATTTTTCTTTTATTCATTGTAAGGAAAAAGGGTTAGCATTTTTGGGGTAACCCAAGTCCCCTCCAAAGTGTGCATATCAAAAGGAAAACCTTTAAATAGCAACATCAGTAACAGAGACATTAAAATAATCCTGAGTTTTGTTTTTTTCTATAGCTGTTAAGGAGGACTTGGTGGATGTTCGATCTTACATCGCTCGTGCCCTCATGGATGGCTTCGAAGGCCCCTCTGGTTATGGCCAGAGGTTTGGGCTGCACCACGTCAGCTTCAATGAGAGCAGCAAGCCAAGAACTCCCAGGAAGTCTGCCTACTTTTTCACCAGCATCATTGAAAAGAACGGTTTCCTTCCCAAGGTAGTAAAGAGACTGCCACCACCCGGTACAGCAAACTTTCCGCCTAAAATGAGAGCCTTCACTTTTCCATCTGACGTGCCCTCCAAGGCTAAAGTAGTTTGGGAAAAGTTCTCCAACCAACCCAAGTTTGAAAGAGATCTGTTCTACCACGGCACTTTCCGAGATGACTTTCTGTGGGGCGTGTCTTCATCAGCCTATCAGATTGAAGGAGCTTGGGATGCTGATGGCAAAGGCCCCAGCATCTGGGATAACTTCACCCACACACCAGGGAGCAGTGTGAAAGACAATACCACTGGAGACATCGCCTGTGACAGCTATAACCAATTGGATGCTGATCTGAATATGCTTCGAGCTTTGAAGGTAAAGGCCTATCGCTTCTCTCTCTCCTGGTCTCGGATTTTCCCAACAGGGAGAAACAGTTCTATCAACAGACATGGTGTTGATTATTACAACAGGCTGATCAATGGCTTGGTGGCAAGCAACATCTCACCCATGGTGACACTGTTCCACTGGGACTTGCCCCAGGCCCTCCAGGATATTGGAGGCTGGGAAAATCCTTCCTTGATTGAGTTGTTTAACAGCTATGCGGACTTTTGTTTCCAGACCTTTGGGGACAGAGTCAAGTTCTGGATGACCTTTAATGAGCCCACATACCAGGCATGGTTAGGTTACGGCTCAGGGGAGTTTCCTCCACAGGTGAAGGACCCAGGCTGGGCACCTTACAGGATTGGCCATGCAATCATCAAAGCTCATGCCAGAGTCTATCACACTTATGATGAGAAATATAGGCAGGAACAGAAGGGGGTCATCTCTTTGAGCCTCGGTACACACTGGGCAGAGCCCAAGTCACCGGAGATCCTGAGGGACGTGGAGGCAGCTGACCGATCACTGCAGTTCTCACTGGGCTGGTTCGCCCACCCCATTTTCCGAAATGGAGACTATCCTGATGCCATGAAGTGGAAAGTGGGGAATAGGAGTGAACTTCAACACTTAGCCACCTCCCGCCTGCCAAGCTTCACTGAGGAAGAGAAGAGGTACATCAGGGCTACAGCCGACGTGTTCTGCCTCAACACCTACTACTCCAGAATTGTGCGGCACAAAACGCCCAGGTTAAACCCACCCTCCTATGAAGATGACCAGGAGAAAACTGAGGAGGAGGACTCTTCATGGCCTTCCACAGCAATGAACAGAGCTACGCCCTGGGGGACGCGAAGACTGCTCAACTGGATCAAGGAAGAGTACGGTGACATCCCCATTTACATCACTGAAAACGGAGTGGGGCTGAGTAATCCAAAAGTGGAAGATACCGATAGGATATTTTACCACAAAACCTACATCAATGAAGCTTTGAAAGGTATGTGAGCATTCATGTCCCCTTTACAGAATCTTCCAGCATCCATATGTCATGTGCCTGAAATAGTTTGGCAGAGTGGATTCCAAACCATCAACAAGTCTCTCTTAGGCCCTAACTCCATAATTCTTTTCCTATCTGGGGTTACATATCCCTTCAGAAATCTGAAAAAAAAGCTACAGTCATCTTCCCACAAATAAAGAGTATTTTCATGGGTCCATCCATTCCTTACTGAGCAACTGCTATGTGACAAGTTCTATTCTAAGTGCAGTGAACAAAAAGATAACATGGAGCTTATATTCTGGTGAGTTCCATGCACTCCAGAACAAAAAACTCTTCTCTAATTCATATTTGTATGTTTAACTTCTAAAGTGGGCTGAGACTCTTGATTTGAGGCATGTTCCTTTACCCCCAAAAAAGAATTTGATTTTGCAAAGATCGGTCATTAATTATTGCTGTGACGGCATCAGTGCTGGCAAAAAAGACAAGGTGATATGTCTATCTGGGCATACATTACTTGTGTATAGAAGGTAATGGTTTAGGACTACTGTCTTGAATGAGGGGCCAGTCTTGGCTAGGCTTCCTGGGGAACCTCACCCTCCTGGTGTAAAGCTCTTCTCTGCTCCCTTTGGGATGTTCCCAGCCTACAGACTGGATGGTGTAGACCTTCGAGGCTATTCTGCATGGTCTCTGATGGACAATTTTGAGTGGCTGAATGGCTACACAGTCAAGTTTGGACTGTACCATGTTGATTTCAGTAACACAAACAGGCCTCGCACAGCCAGAGCCTCGGCCAGGTACTACATGGAGGTCATCACCAACAATGGCATGCCACAGCCCAGGGAAGATGAGTTTCTCTATGGACATTTTCCCGAGGGCTTCATCTGGAGTGCAGCTTCTGCCGCGTATCAGGTGAGAAATCCGGGGCCGTTCAGCAACATGTGTTGCGTACCTTCTGTGCATCCACCCCCCCCCCCCCGCCCTGGAGGGCAGGTAAGAGCAGGGGCTTCTCACAGACCTGTGGGAGGGAAGTACAGGTGCCATGCAGGGAGTCAGGGAGGTCTTTTCCCTGGACAGCCCAGCTTCTTCACATCCCCGAATTCAGGCAGACCAGCTTCTAGGGCTGTGCTGAGACGGGTGTTGGCAGGCAAAATGGAACAGTGAACCTGGGCACAGACACTTAGGCAGAGACGTGCGAACAGGAAGCTTCTCTGCTGGAATGGGGCTATTTGTCACCCAGTCTCTTCCGAGCAGGCAGTTGGCTCAGAATGGCTGTCACCGGGGCCTGGGCTTGTTTTGATGTCCTGACCACATTTGAGTGTTAGCTTATTCGTGCCAAATGAAGCTCACTGATACAGAAAACATAAGGGTTTTGCTTTTCACCAGAAAAATGAAAGATAAAAAGCAAAGCGTGACTTGCCCAGGCAGTTAGTGGGTAGTCGCTGCTTTACACCTTCTGCCTCTGCTGATTGTCTTTTAAGCAGGAGTGTGGGGGCTTTGTGTGCTCCCTGTGGGACCTGGTCAGTGTCAGTGCTGTGAGCTGACCTGACCCAGGATGCGCTCAGCCCTTGGGTGTGTTCTAGACAACCAGAGCTGCTGAAAATGTTTTGGAGGGAGGTGAGGGTTCGCTACTCCCAGATGACCACACTACCAGGTTACAGTTAAGTCTCAGGCCAAATTCTGCCATGTCCAGACATGATTAAGTAAATGTACAAACACAAAAACTGTTCATGGATCCTATTCTGTGGGCTGGAGGAAACCCCAGTTCTTGGTCCTCTTCGGTGCTCTGGCCAGCACCTTGCATGAAAGAATCATTTGAGGAAATGCCAAGATTTCAGAGACAGTATTCTGTCACTCTTACTTCAGGCCAACAGAACCCGCTGTCCAGGGTTTCCCCAGTTCAGCCTGATGGACATTGGCATGGATGATTCCTTGTTTTGGGGCTTTCCTCTGCCCTGCTGGATGTTTAGCAGCCTCTCTGGTCTGTAGCCACTAGACATCAGGACATTCCTCCCCAACTTGTAACAACTAAAAATGTTTCCGAACATTGCTAAATGTCTATTCTGGGACAAAATAGCCCCTGGGGGGAGAGCCACTACCCCACAGGTTTACAGCGGGACACAGAAAGGGTTAGGAATTGATTCTAGGGCACAGGCTGCAGGCCCTGTAGGATTCTTAAGCCCTGTCCATGCAAGGGAAAGGAGTGTCTTAAAAAGCTTTTAGCCAATCCACATCTTGAATGATTAAATTGGCTTCAGCAAGCACCCATTTCTATTCATCAGGCGGTTAGCAGGCACAATTCTCGTCATCTGTGACCTTAAATTGTCTAATTAGCAAAGTGTCATGTACAAATCAAGAATAGATGAGAAGTGCTTATAGTGTGGGCTCCCTGATTAGATATCATCTGATTGTGCATTCTTTTTTTTCCCTTAGATTTATTTATTTATTTGAGAGAGAGAGCATTCATGCATGGGGGGAAGGGCAGAAGGAGAGGGAGAGACAGTCTTAAAGAAACTTCGCGCTGAGCATGGAGTCCAACACGGGGCTCCATCTCATGACCCTGAGATCAGGACCTGAGCCGAAACCAAGAGTCAGATTGCACCAACCAACTGCACCACCCTGGCGCCCCTGATTGTGCATTCTTATTAAAACCTCTTATTTGGGGCACTTGAGTGGCTCAGTCGTTAAGCGTCTGCCTTCGGCTCAGGTCATGATCCCAGGGTCCTGGGATCGAGCCCCGCATCGGGCTCCCTGCTCAGCGGGGAGCCTGCTTCTCCCCCTCCCACTCCCCCTGCTTGTGTTCCCTCTCTCACTGCGTCTCTCTCTGTTAAATAAATAAATAAAATCTTTAAAAAAAACAAACAAACCTCTTATTTGGAAATCTTTTTGAACATAGAGAAAAGGTGCAGAAATAGAGGACTCCTATACACCCTTTTCCCATATTCCTAAACTGTTAAAATTTTACCATTTGCCTTATGTGTGTGTATATACATACACATATGTATATGAAACTGATTTTAACACTTGAATGAGAAGGTGTTTGCCAGGTTTCTCTACCATAAAATTAGTATTTTATAGTTATAAATGATAAGTATTTTGTGGGGAGCTACTTGGAGACCCTATAAATAACCTGTTCCTCATCAAATTTTACCTATTAGTTCTAGCAACTGTTAATAATTTTTGCCTGAATCGGTTATTACAGTGATAGCTGACAAACTGATTTTTCTCATTTCATCATTCCTCTTGTATTTGTTAGGTGGCATTCAACAGAAGAGTTAAGCTTTTACTTTTCTCCTATTTACTCATACTATATAAATATGCATCAGCAGTACGGCCTCATGGAGTCCTATTTTATTCAATGAGTTATACTTTTGCTAGTGTTATGTATTTAGATGTTCACATTTTCCCATGGGGTGTGCCTTTTAGCCTGATCCTGTGTCCCTTTCACATAGCCCATCATTCTCTGAGCACTTTCTTAGTTCTTTCTGGTACAAGATGCTCCAGGCTCATCTTGGGCCTTTTCTGCCCCAGCCTTGTAACCATCTATCTCTCTAATGAGCCCCAGCCTCTTTTACCAGATGGGGCATTTAGAACCTAAGGTCTAGGTGCTGGGTGTGCTCACCACCACTGGGGTGTCTGCATTCCTCAGCTCCCGCAGTAGACAGAGCCAGGAAATACACATGTACACGCATGCACACAAACACGTGCACTTGTATGTATTTCTACATCCACCCCATCTCTATGTAGACTGAAAAACAGTGAGTTCATACTGATATCTCCTCTTCCAACCCCACTCCACAGGCTTAATGCTAGCCTTCCCATTGCCCGTATTTGTATCTCCTTTCTCCAGTGGTGAAAAATCTAGCTCCAAAGAGCCTCAACCTTGTCACTTATTTTCTCCATCTCCCTGCATTCACCAATCTCCCAGCCACCAAGGCCATCTCCTGCATCAGTGTGGGCCTGCTGGCCCTGGGCCCGCTGCTCACATGGGGGCTATGCAGGCCACGCCTGGGCAGGTGTTCCTGGCTGGGATACCAGCACTACCTTAGCGGCGGCCAGTCACATGACATCACAGCATATGTGCTGTAGTGCTTTAAAGTAAAGTAGGGGCGCCTGGGTGGCTCAGTCAGTGAAGCATCCGACTCTTGATTTCGGCTCAGGTCATGATGGCAGGATTGTGGGATCGAGCCCCGCATCAGGCTCCTTGCTTGGTGGGGAGTCTGCTTGGGATTCTCTCTTTCCCTCTCTTTCTGCCCCTGCCCCCCACCCTGGCTCATGCATGCTTGCTCTGTCTCCAAAATAAATCAATTAAAAAAAAAAAAGTAGGGGCACCTGGGTGGCGGTTAAACGACTGCCTTCAGCTCAGGTCATGATCCCAGCCAGGGTCCTGGGATCAAGCCCCGCATCGGACTCTCCGCTCGGCGGGAAGCCTGCTTCTCCCTCTCCCACTCCCCCTGCTTGTGTTCCTGCTCTTGCTATCTCTCTGTCAAATAAATAAAATCTTTAAAAAAAAAAAGTAAATTACAGAACTTGTACCTGTCCCATTACCTAAGTCTGTAAGTAGGCATTTGCCCAGTGGCTTATGGTCATGTTCCCTGTAAGGTAGGTGGGAGGAGAGAAAGGAGGCACAGAAGCCATGACATGGGTTAGAAATTAGAAATTCTGCCTCCACAGTGGCACTACTGGTATTTGTTTGACCGTGATGGGGACTGGAGGCATGTGGCATTGTTCATTCTGACTTCTAGTGAGCACCTGCCATACCCCAGACTCTGCTGTGTTGAGCGCTGGGACACCCAGATGAAAGCCCCTAGGGAGGTCCATCAGCGCTCCCACAACTGCGTGACACAGAGTGACAGTGCTGGGGTGGACAGACAGAAGGCTGCAGGAGCTCAGAAATCAGAGGGTGGCCAGAGAAGTTTCCCAGAGGAGGTGACTCTGCCTTGCATCCTGATTTGTGACACCCCTGTTGACAGGAACTTGGGGGGGCTTGACTGCAGCACTTAACTAGACCATGTCTTGTCACCTTGAGATTGAAGGCGCATGGAGAGCAGACGGCAAAGGACTCAGTATTTGGGACACATTTTCTCACACACCACTGAAGGTGGGCAATGATGACACTGGCGACGTGGCCTGTGACAGTTACCACAAGATTGCTGAGGACGTGGTCGCCCTGCAGAACCTGGGTGTGTCCCACTATCGCTTCTCTGTTGCCTGGTCACGCATCCTCCCGGATGGAACCACCAAGTACATCAATGAAGCGGGTCTCAACTACTACGTGCGGCTCATTGACGCGCTGCTGGCTGCCAACATCAAGCCCCAGGTGAGGTCGGGCCCCGGCCAGGCTCTGGTCCAGTCCATGTGTGGGAGCCGGCTGGGCCAGGGGGCTCTTTATTCCATACACAAAATGCTCTTTTCAGATTCAGGTTTTGAACTGTCAATAAATTCACATGGCGCAGAATTTTAAAGGTGTAAGAGTCCGCAGTGAAGATTTGCTGCGATCTCTGATCCCCAGCCATCCAGTTCCCCAGCTTAAAGAAGGCAGTCAAGTTGGCTAGGTTCTCACAGCCTTCTTTTGCATCAATTAGCCAGGAGACATACACATGTGTGCATGTCTGCTCCTTTCCCCCTTTTTCATAACGCTCACATACATGCAGTTTGGTACTTGCTTTTATTTAACAGTATTTCTGACCCGTATTTCCATATCCTCGTCGATTTTTTTTGTTATATGGAATTCTATTTGTTCCTTACCCAAAACTACTTTTCTTTTTAATCAACACTCTTTCCTGTGACGTTTCCAGTCTTTTGCCATTTTAACCAGTAGTGCAGTGAGTCGCCTGGCTGTAGATTTATCTGTAGGCTGTGGTCTTAGGAGCAGAATTACTGGGGCAAAAGGGCATGTGGTTTTCAGCTCAGAGTTATTATGAATAATGATACAGAAGCTCACTTGTGAACTTGGCTCTCACCAAAATTTTAAAGTTTTACTTGGGAGCCTAAGGACGCTTTTGCCTCTTCCCCTGGGCACGTGTGGTGAAGTGGTAGAGGGCACCTTCTACAAAGCTCTGCATTTCCTCTGCTGTATGGCTGAGATTACATACTGCAGCCAGACTGTAATCCCCATGGTTACAACTCCCCCCCCCCCAAATAAAGTGCTATCTGGACTTCTTTGCTCATACTGATACCATGGCAGGAGCTAACCAGCCATGCAGCACTTATTACCATGAATGCGGAGAGAGAACATGGCCAGGTGGCTGCCCTGTGGAACCCAGGGTCTGAGTGGACAATGAACTTCAACACAATTCTGAACACCATCAGAGAGCAGACAGCTCAGGGCCAAGGACGGTACAGCCCTTGAGGGCACTGAGCCACGGCAGAAAGCAAAGGCGCTAGGGCAGGGAAAGCTAAGGGCAGTGTGGGGCTTGAATAGAGAGGAGAATCTGGATGGATACATGGGCAGGGGACAGCATGCCAGGCAAAGGGAGAGACTGTGTCTGGGCTGAAGATGGTTAGTGGGCCCTGTGCAGACCGAGGACAGTGGAGACCCAGCTTAGCCAAGATGGGGTGTGTGAGGGCATCAAGGGGAAGGCCACATGGACATGGCCGGGGGGACCGTCTCCAGCAAAGGGTTCCCAGCTGCACAGGAAGAACATGCAGACACACTGGATAATGTTCTCGGGGGTGTCCCTTTATAAGGGAAATACCTCTACTCTCCCGGAGCCTCAGCGCCTCAGACGCTCAGCGCGGTCTATGCGGGGAGGTTCTGAGGCACTAGTGGTGAGGATCCCTGGCCCCATCATGACTCCATGATGTGCAGGTCTTAGTGCCTGAGCCAGGGTCACACACAGGGTAGGCGGCAGAGCCAGGACTCAACCCATTCTTCTCTGACCCAGATGTTGATTCTCTCACACTTCAACACTGCTGCCCTCCCCATCCCGCCAAAGAACCTTTGAACTGTTTTGTCTTCTCATTCCTTCTCCGCTGTGGTTGGAGCACTCTGGATGGAGCTGCTGATCTTGCTTTCTCCACAGGTGACCATGTACCACTGGGATCTGCCACAGGCACTCCAGGATGTTGGAGGCTGGGAGAATGAGACCATTGTGCAGCGGTTTAAAGAGTATGCAGAGGTGCTCTTCCAGAGGCTTGGGGACAAGGTGAAGTTTTGGATCACCCTGAACGAGCCTTTTGTCATCGCTAACCAGGGCTATGGCTACGGGACATCAGCTCCAGGTGAGGGTCCTAGGCTCAACTCACCAGCTCTTTGGAGCATGGCATTCTTAGCCCCACCAAAACTTGAAATCCAGGTGGCCCTGGAAGAAGAGGCCAAGAAAGCTCAGTGGTGCTGCCTCTGAATCCCTGCTCTTGTTTAAGGCTGCCTGACACACAGCAGGTTTCCCCTTCTGACACCACTTTTTGCTAAACATGGATTTTATGGGTCAGTACCTCCAAATGGCTTCATTTCTTTGTGCTTTTTTCTGCCCTGCCTCAGATGGAAAGCTTCCTGAGATCAGAGACAGGGACTAATTGATGTAGGAAAGGACAAGCCATCAGACTGTACAGGTCCACAGTGTGTTTTCTGCAACTTCAAAACCCAAGTTTCCAAGAACTGATTCAGCTCACCTGAGCTCATCCTGACTTGAACCAATATGAGGCTGCTTACGGACATTATCCCACTTAGTGTGGGCACTTCCGCTGCAGCCACATTCGGGTCCTTGATTATGGAGCACTCTCCTGGGTCCGGTTGGGGTGCTGTGTAAAGTCATCTGCAATTTATTACTTTTCTGAGACACAAAACCCTTGTACTTCCAGACCACATAGACCTGAAGGGTTTTGAATAAGGTATTGTGGACCTGTTCTTGTGCCTTTAGAACGATCCAATTCACCTTTTCTCTAGTTCTGAGCTTAAGTCGTTACCACATTTATCTTGCATTGGTCCTTGGTTGGTGCTTTGGTTTACCATTCCTTCAACTTCCTTCAACACATGAGAGGTGGCCTTTCTCATGACGTCTGCTCTCAAGGAATCTCTTGTCAGCTGCTTCCATCAGCCGAATTCTCCAACTCTTACTTCCACTGTAGGTCCCTGCAAAATTCCAGGATGTCCACTCCTAAGGCGCATACTCTACTGGGTAGCTGGCCCAATCCGTAGGAGCCACTCTTTGGGAGAATGTTACAGAAACCAACATTTACCAAGTATCTTCTCACCAGACACAATGCTGCTAGGTGCTTCACATACACACTCCCATTTCCTTCTCACAAGACGTTTCTTATTGCTCACTTTGCCCAGGAGGAACCTGAAAGACTGAATTACCCGAAGTTACACAGCCGGCTAGAAACCAAAGTTACACAGCCAGGATTTGAACTTGCTTCCTCCTAACACCAAAATCTACACTCTTTTTCCCAAACATAGAAGCTATCTGTAGGGAGAGAGCGATATTCTTGGCCATGTTCATTCTTCATTGACATCCCCATGTGTGTTTCCAGGAATCTCCTTTAGGCCTGGCACTGCCCCCTACAATGTTGGCCACAACCTCCTAAAGGCTCATGCTGAGGCCTGGCATCTGTACAATGATGTGTACCGCGCCAGGCAAGGTGGCGTGATTTCCATCACCATCAGCAGTGACTGGGCTGAGCCCAGAGACCCCTCTAACCAGGAGGATGTGGAGGCAGCCAGGAGATACATTCAGGTCTGTGTTTCCTCTGGGCATTGTTAATACTCTTGCCTGTCTTTCCCTCCTGTCATCAGCTAATGGAAATGGAATTAGATGGCAAAACAAAGATTTAGGTTCAAGGCCCTGTTTTGCTATTACCTGATTTTGTGAGCTTGGAGAAATCACCTAAACATTTTTGTACCTTAGTTTTCTTATCTCTGAAGCAGAGACGACCTATCTATATCATAGGTTTGCTGTGATCAGAGTTCTTTGGGGTTGAGTTTTAAGTCTTGAAAATGATTTGTCCATGTAGTCCTTGCTGCATGCAACACTGGCTTGAAGGTAACAGAAATTCCATCTCTTCAATCTCTGGTTTGATGATAGTAGCTGATAGAGCTGGGCTGCAATGTCACACTTCACCATCTAATTTTATGTGTTCAGCCTAAGAATTCCTTGAGTTGGGGGACTTTGGATTCTGTGAAATTCATTAGTGCCCATAATTTTCCAATTCTGTGAGTTTAACATAAGGACATGCACCTTTGGTCATGGAATTTTGCTCCTAGAAAGTAGTCACAGGGTGCCTAGCTGGCGGCTCAGTTGGTTAAGTGTCTGTCTCTTGATTTTGGCTCAGGTCATGATCTCAGGGCCGTGAGATCTAGCCCTGTATGGGGTTCTGTGCTCAGCACAGAGTCTGCTTAAGATTCTCCCCCTTTCCTTCTGTCCCTGCCACTGCTCATGCTCTAAAATAATTAAAAAAAAAAAAGGAAAGAAAGAAGAGTCACTAGTAAGCAGGTGCCAACAAAATAGCCCATCCTTCCTTCAGTGTGAGCCCCTGAAATGAGGAGAGAAAAGAATGGCCTTTGTCAAGGCACAGCTTTTCCCTGGTTCTTGCTCTTGTCTCTGATGGGGTTAGAAAGCACCCTCTCCCATGTTTCAGCATCAGAAAGGCAAGGGTCTCTCTCTCCACACTGACCCCCACACTTTTGGCTCTGTGGAGGAGACAGCAGCATTCTGAGGGGGACAACATGGGTCTTTGTTTGCCAGACTTCTCACAAGAGAACTTGGTAACAGCAATCAAATTAATGAATGCAAATAAGAGCTTAATTTTCCCATTTGTTAGCCAGCTAGGGAAAAAGTCTTGGAACAAAAATAATGCATCTTTCATTTTAGACTCACAGAACTGGTAAAGGAGAGCAGTAATTTTCCTGAAATCAAAATCCCAAACCTCAGGAAATGTTAGGCTCTAATCTCATTAGATTGCGCCACCTGTTCAACTGTGATACTGCGGCCCAGGATCATGATACATACCCTAAAATCAGCTTCCACAGAAAGGAACACTTTGTTACCTTGAGTGCACCAAACCCTCTTTTGCCAGGGTGTGTGTGTTCCAAAGCCGCCCCACATTTAAGGTATCAGCTAGCAGGTAAGACCAAAGAAGCCTCTCAGGACGCCAGCATCATAGCATCTAGACCCCACTCAAAAAAATAGGTTGAAACGTTCCCCAGGGAACTTTTGGCCTTGGGCAGCCAGGAAACCCTTGCAACTCAGCCCTCCCCAGAGCTGTTCTGGTTGATCCTTAGGCAGGATGGTGGGGAAGGGCCTGCTCTGCAGTAAAAGGAAAATCCACAGCCTGGAGGCTTCTAGTAGTCTCTCCTGCTCTTCTGCAGGACCCTGCCAAGGGCAGCCAGGCAGCATCTATTGAGTCCTGAGGCAGTGCTCAGTGCAGTTCATCTCCTTTTGAGCTGCAAGGGTTGAGAATCTCCAAAAGGAGGTGGTAGCATCTGGGAAGACCTGTGGGCATTTAAGCTGGCACATGCAAACAGCTGCAGAGGAGATGCAAGTTTAAGACGGGGTGGGGAGGGGAGTTGTTGGGTGGAAGGGGTGGGTTCTGAGTCAGTGACTTGTGAACAGGAAAACTGCTGTCTCCTAGTGTGATCCCCTGTTAATGCCCACGTTGTCACCCCCACCCCACCTGCAGTTTATGGGAGGCTGGTTTGCACATCCTATTTTCAAGAATGGCGATTACAATGAGGTGATGAAGACACGGATCCGTGATAGGAGCTTGGCCGCAGGCCTCAGCAAGTCTCGGTAGGTCCTGGTGCCCAAGTACTCAGCCAGGGAAAGGTCAGGAGGAAGTCTGGTCTGTGATACCAAACTGAGGCTCCTGGTAGACAGCTCAGTGGTAAGAGTGTGGCCGTTGGGGTCAGAGAGGCCTGTCTTAGGCAAGTTACTGTATCTCTGAGCTTCCCTGCTTGCTGGGGAGACTGAACATGATTGTGTATATGAAGCTCTCAGCCGAGGACAGGGCCTTGCTATGTGTTTGACCAAAGGTAGATGCGGTTATTCTCTGTAGAACAGCCAGGAAATATGTCTCAAGGGCACCCACTTCTTAGTAACCTACCACCTCCATGAGGGACAAATTCCCCAGCTCATCCTATTTACTATTATCATCACCACCTTATGTTATGAGTGAATGTGGGTAGGAGTGGGTGACTGCCAGGCACGTGATTTTTGTCATTTGGCCTGTAGGAGGTGATGGTTGCACCAAAGCAGTCCTTACTTAGGGCCCACTCCTCTTATTGTCAAGGAAGTAACAGCAACATCGACACCTAGCATTTATCCATCTTCCAGTGGCACTCTTAGTCCTATTTAAGGAGGAATAAACTGAGGCACAAAGATTATGGTAAGATTACCCAGCTACTGAAGTGACAGTTGGGATGTGAAACCAAGCTGACTCCAGGGCTCACATTCTGAGTTTAAGTCATCTGGCTAGGGTTAGAGGTGAGGTGTGCGGAAGGGGACAGAGTGACCTGACCCTCCCCTCCCTGAGCAGGGGAGGATAAAAGGAATTCCAAAGGTATGAATTCCTAACATAGCCGGTGAGTCTTTCCCTTATGTAGCCCAGCTGTGCAGGTTCAATAATCCAGTCCCCATCCTTACAACACACTCCTGCCCTGGTTGGGGCAAGTCCTGCGGAGCGGGCTGTGCCTCAAGGTCTGATCTGCCAACTCTGGTCTCCACCAAGCAAGTTCGCACTCTAGTCCACCGACACAACTCTGCTGAGCACCTCCATGTGCCCAGGTCAGGGCCAGGTCCAGTAAAGTCCATGTAAGGGGAGGCTTCCAAGTCTGGCTCCTCAAGCTGCCGACACGCCAGCTGGGAAGAGAGTAACTTCACCACTAAAGTTCTCTTCCTGAATTTCTCCATACAAAGAAAACTCAGAAGATGAGATGAGGGTGGGCTGAGTAGAACCAGGAGATTTCATGGACAATGTGGGACTTTAGTTAAGCTGGGCCTTGACAATGAAGTGTGGGAGAGCAGAGGGCATTCCAACTGAAGGGAAGGGCGTGAGAGCTGGCCTGGTGGGAATGAGTGGGGTACCTGCAATTGAGGGTTGGGAGGACTGGCCCAGTGGGTTGGGGGCGGGGGTCCAGGCACAGGGGCTCAGCCTTGATGCCACAAGCCCTAAGGAGCTACTGCTAGCTCCTGGGCAGGAGAGTGAGGGGCGTGAGGGGTTTGGGCTTTAGTTTTCTCCCAGCATTTCAGAAACCCCAGTGGGGGAAGGTTTTGATCCACCAGGTGAATGGCAGCAAAAATCTCAAGATGAAAGTGTCAGCTGCCCAAGCAGGGTCATCTCTAAGCAAGCCTAAACTAGCAGCCCCAGGGGTTTCCTGTCAGGACACACATACCATCAGATTCGGCTGCGGAACCTGTAAGTGCTGCCCCCAAGTGCCTGTCAGTCACGTTCAGTAGAAAAGCCTCACTTAGACTACACGTGGAAAATGCTCCACCAGAGGTTTAAGAAAAAAAAAAAAAGTGTAGTAAAATCATATGAGCATAAAAGTCCAAATCTCAAAAGTTCAATAAAATTTAAAAAAATATTTCCCCTACTATAAGGATGGACTTTGGAGAGAAGAGGCATGCCTAAACAAACCACAACAGAAACAAAGTACCTTAGAAAGGACAGATTATGGAAATACAAATGATATTAAAACCTGGTGACCATGAAGGATTAGTCTCAAGGGATGTATCTCTGACATGTTCTTGACTTCAAAATCTATCATAGATGGTAAACATCTGAAGTTGCATGTCAATTTCTGAAGTAAATAAAAATGTGGATATGGACATGTGTGTACATAATGTCTGTATGGCCCTGAAGAGGTCGTTTATAAAAGTCACTTGTAGTTTCATTTGGCCAACGCAGGAAGAGAGAGGATCTTGTCACAAAAAAGGGCAGGGAAGTTTATGGTCTGGTGGGAGAAGCCTCGCCTCGGGTGCTTCAGCAGCAGCTGGAGGAACCTCTCCTTGCTTCTGGACAGCTGCCCACCTCATCACCACCAGGCCTATAGTTACAGCGCTCTCCCAATCCTGCCCTGGGACATTCTCTTCCCAAAGCATGATGCTCAAGCCCCCCCACTTCTCATGGCTTCTTCCATCCAGGCTCCCAGAGTTCACGGAGAGTGAGAAGAGGAGGATCAATGGCACCTATGACTTTTTTGGGTTCAATCACTACACCACCATCCTGGCCTACAACCTTGACTATGCCTCTTGGATCTCTTCCTTTGATGCAGATAGGTAAGTCAGCCAACAGGGCACTTGGAACAATCTCTGGAGAAGACAGCAAGGTGCCTCTTTGCCCAGCTCTTACTGCACAGCCTCAGGAAAGCTGCCTCCTGGTGCCATACATCCTGGGATTTGAAGATGAGTCCACTCCTAAGATACCTAATCAAACCTCTGTCAGTCTGCTAGTAATACCAGCTAGCATTTCCAAAGTGCTTCCCATTGAGACAGACATACTTGAAGTTTTTGTCAAACACGTTCAAGACTTCAAGTATTTTTCTTCCCTTGGTTTTCTTCTTTTGTCAAATTTGTTTCACTTATCAGATGTATTTCAAAGTAACAGTAAGGTTGGTGTCCTCCCCTCCTTTTTGGGGTAAAGGTGAAACTATTATTTCCACTCACAATGGAAACATCAGAAAGCAAGAATAGAAATTCTTATGGGTGTCATTCCAGAAGTATTATGTGTATGTGTAGGGGGTTATATTACCTCTCCTCTTCATAAATATAACATGTAAGTACATATATAAACTATATAAGATATATAGTATAGTTTATGTAGTATGTATTTACACATAAAAATATATTACCGGGGCGCCTGGGTGGCTCAGTTGGTTAAACAACTGCCTTCGGCTCAGGTCATGATCCTGGAATCCCGGGATCGAGTCCCACATCGGGCTTCCTGCTCAGCAGGGAGTCTGCTTCTCCCTCTGACCCTCTTCCCTCCCATGCTTTCTATCTCTCATTCTCTCTCTCTCTCAAATAAATAAATAAAATCTTTAAAAAAAAAAATAAAAAAAAATATATTACCAAAAACCAAGATTATATGTGTGTGTGTATTTATATATACACACACACACACACACAATCTTGTTCCTTTTATAACGAGCATGTTTCCACATCAACTGTGATTCTGTCTAGGTTCTTTTAAAACAAACACCTACCCTCCCCCACCACTGCATTCTGCAAACCCCAGAGTCGGACTCGCAGGGGGCTGAGAACACCCCCCTGCTGGTCCCTGTCCGAGCACTCACTGGACTCTTGCTGCCTCATGGTTCCTTGCACTGTCTCCCCATGACCTGTGTTCAGACTTACAAAATGTTCTGGGTCCAGTTCAGCTGAGAAAGATAAATTCAGTTACTGATAAGACTGTATTTTTTTTTTTCTGAAGGATTTGGACATTAAGATCTAAATAATTCGTCCTTATTTGAAACGTATGACTCTGCAGAGAAAGACAAATACCATGTGATCTCACTCATGTGAAATTTAAGAAGGAAAACAGAACATATGGGAAGGAGAGAGGGAAACAAACCATAGGAGACTCTTAATAGAGAACAAACCGAGGATTGGTGGAGGGAGGTGGGTGGGGATGGGCTGCATGAGTGACAGGTATTAAGGAGGGCACTTGTGGTGATGAGCACTGGGTGTTTTATGTAAGTGACAAATCACTGAATTCTACTCTGGAAACCAATATTGCACTGTAGGTTAAGCAAAATTAAAAAAGTGATTCTGGAGACATTCAGGTTTTTGTGCTTCCCCCGGAGGTGCTTCTTTGGCACAAGCTGTTGCCCTCTCCTGGTCCATCACTGGAGAGAGGCAGGGTCTTGGGCACTTAAAGCAGGTCCCAGCCTATCTGCTGCCCATCCTCACCAAATGGGGGCCCCAACCATGGGTGCCTGTGGCCACACCTGTGGTGTTGACTAGATGTCATTGACGCAGGGAAGCCCATTCTCTCTCCTGACACAGCACTCAAATCCTATTGGAGGCTGTGATCAGGGAATCCCAGAGCCTTTCACAGCCTTTGGACGGTTCAGTCCATGAGTAAAGCCATTCATCTGTAGAGGTGCAAACAGAGCTCAGGTGGCCTGTCACAGCTACACCAGCAATGAGCAGTAAGACTAGAACTAATGAAAAGAGAATGTGAGGCAACCTAACTCTTCTGCGGTTAGTTATGACTGTCAAGTCTAGACTAAACCTAAGGCTTTGCCTAGTATAAATCCTGCTTCGTGTTTTGTGCAAAGGGCCTCTTGGGATTTACAAACTGAGACCTAATCTCCTGTGTTTGAACCTGTGTAGGGGAGTTGCCTCCATTACAGATCGCTCCTGGCCTGACTCTGGTTCCTTCTGGCTGAAGGTAACACCTTTTGGCTTCAGGAAGATACTGAACTGGTTAAAGGAGGAGTACAACAACCCCCCAATTTATGTAACAGAGAATGGAGTGTCCCAACGGGGAGAAATGGACCTCAATGACACCCTAAGGATCTACTACCTCCGCAGTTACATCAATGAAGCCCTCAAAGGTAGGAAAGGCCCATCCCTTCCTCCATGTGCACCTTTCACCACTGGAAACACCTGCTAACGTCTCCAGTTTGAGGAATACTGAATCCACGAGACCCCATCATGAGAAAAAGGCGGCTTCTCACTCCTCTTGGGTTTAAGCTTTTCTTTGAGGCTGCAGTCGAGTCTTTTCCTTCCTAGATGTAAGCTCTGCAACCAAATCCCGTTGCCTGATTAAGAGTGAGACCTGAATTCCTGGCCAGGGTCATCTGCTCTGCCAGATGATCCCTGATGTCTGATGTCCCTGAACAGCAGCGACCTCCTGAAGGCAGGGGCTAGGAGGAGGCGCAGGCTGCGGGGGCTGTCTGTAGGGTCTTTTGTTCCTCAAGCAAAAGTTTGAGACCCTCAGCTCAGCAGAACCCCCTGGGATGGGATTAAGACAAGGGACTGTAAGTAACTCTGAGTGAAAGACAGTGCTGCGGCAGCGGAAAGAAATGGTCAGAAAGTCCTAGCCCACTGAAAATCTTTTCCAAGGGCCACTTATTTTCTTTAGGAAGAAGCATTAACACTCTAAGGCACTCCCCAAGACTGGTATCCCAACATGTGGAGACAGAGGATTGCAGGTGACTCAGCAGGATTAACGTAGCCTACCCAAATTCCTGATTCCCATTCAGGACTGAGCCTTTCTAGGAAAATGCTGATGGCTCTTAAGCTGGGAATGTAGGAGAGCTGTGGGCAGGCGTGGCTCCTGTAGGCCCGGCGGAATGGGGTCTTATAAGACAAAGGAAGCTCATGCTGTGGCCTCTGCATTTGGGCAGCTGTACAGGATAAGGTGGACCTTCGAGGATACACGGTTTGGAGTGTGATGGACAACTTTGAGTGGACCATAGGCTTTGCAGAGAGGTTTGGTCTGCATTTTGTGAACTACACAGACCCTTCTCTGCCAAGAATCCCAAAAGCATCAGCCAAGTTCTTCGCCTCTATAGCCCGGTGCAATGGCTTCCCTGACCCAGCTGCAGGGCCGCACCCTTGCCTCCAGCCAGAAGGTGAGCCGTGACTCTGGGAGGGACTAAGCCAGAAGGTGAGAGGGGCCTTTTCAGTCTATTTTCTTCTTGTTTATTCCCATCCTCTCTGCCTTTCTCATATTTATTTTCATTCATTCATTCAATATTTTCTTTGAATGCTCCAGACATTCTTAGGATGAAACAAAGGAACCGAAGATTAATGTTACATCTAGAAACTAGGCCCTGGTCTGGGAAGAACAAGTCTAGGTTCTTGTCCCAGCCCTACCACTAACTGTGCAGCCTGAGGCAAGAAACTGGGCACATGCCTCCAGGTGGATGTGAGGATCTAATACAATGACTGCAAACACAGTGCTTGGCATGATGTAAGGGGCCTAATACTTGAATGACTGAAAAAGCATTAATTACTACAGAAAAGAGATAATTATCCACTTTACTCCAATTGTTGACAGATTTTTTAAAAAATACAACTACTTCAGAGGTTCAGTAACTTGGGGAAAGGGATGCATCCTGTCACCTCAGCCAGGAGCTCGCTCTGGATACCTGTGTGACTCTATCCCAAGGACCTAGCTCGGGCTTAATATCGGTTAACACTGAGCTGGTAAGTACATCTGTATGAGTGCATAAACTGTCCTCTGTCTGCCTCTCCTAGCTGCTGGACCTACTGTCAGCCCCCTGCAAGAGGAGGAAGTTCGGTTTCTGGGGCTAACACTAGGAGCGACAGAAGCCCAGACAGCTTTGTACGTACTCTTTTCTCTGGCAATTCTCGGTGTCTCCTGTGTTACATTTCTGTCATACAAGTACTGTAAGCACTCCAAACAAGGGGAAACACCAGCAGGCCAACAGGAATTGAGCACTATTTCTGCATTCTGACCCACAAGTTACCACTTGCTCCAGTTCTGCAAAATAAGCCGAGTTTGCCTGTATACCTTCACTGCCCACAAAACTCCTTAGGACCTTCTACTCTGCCCATGCCAGATTTCTTCACAATGGCCTTCACTGTTAGAGACTACATGAATCTTGAAGGCTCTCAATCTCTAATTAAAATGGAAATACATGCATCTTGTCCCAGTATCAGGAATTTATTAGAGCACTAGAGGACCCTGCACCTGGCTCTTGTGGAAATAGTAAAAACCATAGCAATCCTTTTTATAAGACATCAACTCCACTGTGCAGATAGACTGCATTGTCATCTCCTGCCCTCTCTTCAAATTGCCTCTCAGCCTCAGACCTTGTGTTGCTCAGAAAAGAAAAATGGTACTGTGAGCTATGTCCTATATCCTATGGCTGCTTCTCCTTGAGAAGGCAGGTTCCACAGAATTTATGCAGTCACACAAGCCCTCTGGGGCTTCTAAGCTTTTCCACCAGACCCATGCTTTCTGCTTATATTACATATTCCCTGAGCAGAGATACCCTAACATTCAAAGAGAGATGACCTCTGAATGATCCCTTATTCCTCTCATAGCCACCTTTTATGTCCTTCCTGCCTTTCCCCTGCCCAGGATGACTTCTAAGGACCCAAGAATAGCCTTCAAGGCCCATGTAATCTGCCCTTGGTTCACTGTTTCTTTTCTTTCCCTCTCAATTTGTGGTAATTCTGAACCTTGTGTAAAGCCCTTGACTATACCCTCTTCCTTTGTGTCTTTGCAAATACTATTCCAAATACTATTCTTCTCCCTAGGATGCCCCTTCTTCTGAAAATGCCCTTCAAATCTCAGCTCAAATAATGCACTTTTCCCTCTGCATAGCTTGCCCTGAATTCCTCAAAACATTCCTTCCTCTACTTTGCTTATAAATATCCCCTATTACAACTTGTCCATATTATACTGGAAGTGTGTATTTCTCTACTATCAGCCTCTTGAGGATAAAGGACCATGTCTCACTGTCCCTAGCAAGCACATTTTGCAGACAGGGCACAGAAAGCACACCTGCTCCTTTTGTGTGTTCATTCACAAAAACACATCCAAAGTAGTGGTGGAAGCACAGAAAGATGATGTGGTCTTTATCAATTCCCTACAATGTGCTAATAATAGACAATCTCGGTACAGAATACTTAAACACTTATTTGGTCTATACATTCTTTATAGATATCAGGGAGAATGTTATTTATAAATAAAGAGTAGTTTTCAGCTAGATTTAAAACAGTGATCATGGGGTGCCTGGCTGGCTCGGTCGGTGGAGCATGCTACTCTTGACCAGGGGGTCATGAGTTTGAGCCCCACATGTGGTGTGTTTACTTAAAATTAAATAAGTGACTGATTATGCTTGAAATTTTGTTTCTTGCAGGCATTCCTTACCTGAATTTGTTGTATCTATAGAAAATTCCTATCAAATGTTTCACTGCTGGGGGCCCCAACCGACAATTTATGGTATAGAAACAATTTTCCTCCATCAATAGATTGGAAAAGTTTGTCAGATGGGGGTAAGGGTGGTTCTAAAACTGAAAGAACTCAGTATTCTATGCTGTCAATTACCTCTAACTCTCAAAATTCAATGTAACTTTTTTGAGGAGGGGGGCATAGACTGATAGTTTCATATTAAATAAACTTGTAAGAACAGAACAATCTGGGCAAAAAAAGAACATTAAAACATTATAGAGCTAGTTATAAAAAAAAATAGCTTGGTAGCAGAGAGAAAAGAAAGATCAACAAAAGACAAGACTGTACACATAAACAACTACATCTGGACATAAAGGCCAGGACAAAGGGGACATGCCAAATTAGGGGGACAGACGGAGTAGTCCACAAATGGTGGTAGGTCAAGAGGTTAGCTCCTGAGGATGTAAGCCACAGGGAAGTGAGCCAGATCCCATCCCAGGATACTAGATTTAAATGTAAAAAAACTGAAACCATGAAGAGTACTAGGACAGATGAATTTTTTAAAATTAATTTGCAAAGAGAGGTATTTATAAGACTTAGGGCCCAGAGGCCATAAAGAAAAACTGATAAATTTGATCACACAAATACTGTTGGCAAAAAATTACTGTCAATATACTCATCAAAAGACAAACAGGGAGAAAATATACTATATGTTAGACAAAGGGCTAAATTTATGTACATGGAATTCTTATAAATAAAGATGAAAAAAAATTGGCAAGTACAGGGAGTTCTCAAAATAAATTGAAATGACCGATATTAAAAGACACTCAACTACATTCATGATCAACACAATGCATATAAAATGCATATAATTTTTCATCACTGACAAAGATGAAAAATATAACTGTTGGTAAGAATGGGGGGAAATCAACATTCTCAGACACTGTTGGTGGGAGGGTAAATTCATAGAGCCTTTAGAGGTGGCACTTTGGCAGCCTCATTTATAATCCAAACTATAAACACTCCATGACTCAGTTATACAAACATATCCTACTGGTGTATTTTCACAGCTAAGAAGATACTGCACCAAAGATGTTCAGTATAGCAGTATCTCTAACAGAAGAACAAAAACAAGCGGGGGAGGGGGCGGGAAACAAAATAAAACAAAACAAAAACCTATAATAACAGATGTCACCAGAGAATGGATAAGTTGGGGTACATTTACCAAGTAAAATGTTACATAGACATTAATAAGAATGAGGTAGCTATGTGTTGACAGGGAACAATCTTCGAGACTGTGTAAGTAAAAACCTAGATGCAGAGTAGTATATATATAACCGTATTTAAAAAATATCACAGGGTGCCTGGGTGGCTCAGTTGGTTAAGCAACTGCCTTCGGCTCAGGTTATGATCCTGGGGTCCAGGGATCGAGTCCCACATCGGGCTCCCTGCTCAGCGGGGAGTCAGCTTCTCCCTCTGACCCTCTTCCCTCTCGTGCTCTCTGTCTCTCATTCTCTTTCTCAAATAAAATCTTTAAAAAAATAAATAAAAAATATCACATATTGGCTTATATATGCGTAACATTTTTCTGAAGATTACAAAAGAAACTGTTATTAGAGGTTACCTCTGGGGACTAGAACTGGGGTAAGATGCAAGGAAAGAGACGTTTTCATTTTACAGCCTTCTATATCGTTTTGAATTTTTTTTACCAAGCATATTTTTTAAATTATAAAGCTGAGGAGGGAATCCTCCTACTCAAAGATTGTGGACCATTCTTTTATGTCCGTTTCTCTGATATTTAATTTTTTTCAAGCAAACAGACTTGAGGTACTCCAAGTTTCTGCAAGCATATTTCTAGTAGTTATTAGCAGGGTCACACCCATTTGAAAGGTTTTGGGTTTTTTTAAAATCACATATTGCTGTATTTTTTAAGATTACAATCCTTGACTTAAATGGGATGCTTGGTGGAAGTTTTTCTTTTCCAAACTCACTTTTTAAATTATGCAAGTAATATGATCATTGCAGAAAATTGGGAAAACCTATTAGGGTGCAAAAAGAATTAAAAGAACATATAACCATCTTACCATTGTTAATGCTTGGTTGTTTTCTTTACACTATGTTAATACAGGTACTATTTATATATAAAATGTGTTTATAAAGCTGAGATCATACTATACCTACAAATCTGTATTCTGCTCCCCCCAACACATAACAGGTAGTCAATGAATGTATGTTAAACTGAATTGACAAATTAGTACTGTACCATTTCTCATCAGAAGTTAATTATTTCTGCAGAAGGCATTTGGTTGGTGTAAGACTTAATGAGTATGTTTGTACCTAAACTTTGTCTACACTTATGATCATTCCTTAGAAAAAATGATCAAGGAGTTTGAAACATTTAAGGTTGCTGATGTTTTCCGGAAAGAGTATACCAGTTTTCACTCTTACCAACGTCATAGCCCGGCTATTTCCTTGCCTTGTTGCCCTTTAGCATTTTTAAAAATCGTTATTTCACAGGTGAAAACAAAGTTTGCTCTGAGAAAATTTCTTCCTCCTGTTACAAAATTAAGTCTGTAAGTTCACTCAAAAGCGCTATCTTCCAATCTAAAAATGGAAGGTTAAAAAAGGAACTGTCAAGCTTACTCTCTTCTTCAAACATGATGAGTTAGTGGTCTCCACTACCAAAAACAAAGGGATGAAGTATCGTGTAAGTCAGGTTAACAATCTCTTTAAATTCTTAAGAATAACCAAATGAGCAAAAGGCGTATCTTTATTCCATACTTCCTGTCCTACCTACAGGTACCTTAGGTCTTTGAAAGGTGATTGTCCAGAGCAAAACTTCATGATAAAGGCGAGAGAGAACTAGCTGTAACTCAGCAGCGGTTTTGCATCTGAGAACAAAGACCATATATAACATTACACGAAGTGATGCCTCACTGACTTAGGACAGACAGTAACATAGCATCCATGTGTGTCAGAAAACGTCTTCCTCCTATATCAAGTAGGGTAGTCACAGCTACTTTCCTGAGATAGCTTCAGGGCAGTATTGGGGGGAAAAAAATTAAACACATGACCTCAACAGAGCCCTGTGCAACAAAAAGATGCTAAGGTAACAAAACTTAAAACAAAACTAAGGTCATTTCGATTTTTGGAAAAGATTTTTTATTCAGTGTTTAAAAACTACAAGATTTTGCTTGCAGCTGATGAGCAAAAAGAGAAAAGTTAAACATAAATTATCATCTGATTGGCTAGTTAAAAATGCTCTGACTCCGAGTCAAATTACTCAGTGACATACCAGTTACTTTGTGTGGACTTAAGAGTTCTGGAGCAAAATAGCTCTAAACAAAACATGTCATCTGAGAGCATGGGGCTAACAGGTATATGAGATACTGAGTAAGAAAGCTGATAAAGGGGGGCTGTGGCAGACCTTTTG
Source organism: Callorhinus ursinus (assembly GCF_003265705.2). Lineage (NCBI taxonomy): Eukaryota > Metazoa > Chordata > Mammalia > Carnivora > Otariidae > Callorhinus > Callorhinus ursinus. The sequence continues at coordinate 91,249,923 of NW_027397064.1, forward strand.
ATTCTTTTAGGCTTCTAGCAGTTGGTTACCATATGCAAGGACCTAGCGGCCAGTTACTTCATCTCTTGAGTTGTCCGAGGAGTTAAACAACTTTAACCCACTAAACAAGAATAAAGGGACACTTTATAGACCAGCTGGGAAACAAAAAAGCAGTCCCACTTCTCCAGTAGAATTTTAGTTGCATTAAATCATAAGGGAAACAATGATTATTGCACATACTGTACTTGTCACACTACATCTGTTGAGTAGAATTTCCATTCCAGGTGTTGTTTTCATCTTCACCATCATCTTGAGTCCTCAATCTGTAGATCTTCCCCTCCTTTTTAAAGTCTTCCCCCCGTTTCTCCAGCACTCTTTTCCTGACTGGGTCCCTGACGTAAGGAGAGAGGGAGAAAATAGAAGGTGACAAAAACTAAAAGTAGCAGTAATACAAAGCTGTTTCCTTTACACTTCCATCAGAACAGGCAGCTGTATTTTACAGAGAGTCCAGAGGAGATAATCATATGCTAACACGGCACAAGACTATACACGTTTTTGGAAGGTTAACTTCATCTGTTTTCCAAGCCAAATCAGCCCAGTCCCTGCTCCATTATTATGGATCTCTTGATGACTTTCTAAGCTTTACAAGAATAGGGCCATCGCTAACTAATCTTTATTATTTACGCAAACTGATTTATCTACTAAAATGTGTATAACTGGGGCGCCTGGGTGGCTCAGTTGGTTAAGTGACTGCCTTCAGCTTAGGTCATGATCCTAGAGTCCCGGGATCGAGTCCTACATTGGGCTCCCTGCTCGGCAGGGAGTCTGCTTCTCCCTCTGACCCTCTTCCCTCTTGTACTCTCTCTCATTCTCTCTCTCTCAAATAAATAAAATCTTTAAAAAATAAAATAAAATAAAATGTGTATAACTTACACGGCACCCTAGAGCTTATCCAAGCTCCATTTCTAGCTTAATTTACAGGAATCATCAATTATTAATTTTTAATCCTTTCATAATCTGTAAGAAGGATTGATTTATACTGGCAGATAAAGTCCAAATGGCGAAGGAGCAGGAGACCTAAATTTCTTCTGGTCCCAGGAATTCAGCTAGATAGTTATCAAACCATTCTGAACACCTACGAACTCAACAAGGAGATCATAGAAAAGAACAGCTGCAACGCTATGAACAGAAAAGCGACCACTTTCTGGAAGGCAGGAGGTGCAGAGAAGCGAATCTAAGGCGATACTCGGGAAGACACCGCGGGGGGAGGGAGACCCCGTTAGTTGCTACCAGCAAGTAATAGAGCAGCAGAGCACAAAATCGAAACTTTTAGAAGTCGGCTCCGCAGAGGGACGTTGCTCCAGTGGCTAAGTGGGGGGTGGGACCCTCGCTGGGACAGTGTGGTCTCAGGGCCCTTGGGGTCACAGAAAGACCAGGGGTGCTCGAGTGCGGGAGAGCTCCCAGGTATCAGAGTGGGGAAGCCAGCTGCAGAGATGGAGCCGAGGAGCGGGCTCTCAGCTCGGGGTTGCCATAAACCGTGATCCGTGGCACAGTTGGGCCACTGCTCTTCCAGCAGGGACCCAACAAGTGTCAGATCCAGGGAGACTCCCCTTCCTCCCCCGAGAGGAGCGGCGCAGGAGCACACCACAAGGATCTACTGGGTTTGCAGACTCCAAACAGGGTCGTGAGCCAGAGACAGAAACGCTCAGTCACAGGCCGGGTGAGCACAGAGTGCGGCCAGAGACCAGGGAAACGGGAGTGACTGACTGCTTTTCTCTGGGGGCGCACTGAGCAGTGGGGCCCTATGTTCTTGGCTCCTCCAGGGCAGAAATTGGGAGGCCGCCATTTTCACTCCTGTCCTGCAAAGCTGTACAGAAAGCCTGCAGGGAACAAAAGCTACGAGAGCAAACCCGAGATTACTTAGCCCAGACCCAGCAAGGGCGGGGCAATTCCGTCTCCTGCAAAGACATTTGGGAACCACCGCAAGAGGCCCCTCCCCGAGAAGATCAGCAAGAACAGCCAGCCAAGACCAAGTTTACTGATCAATGCGAACAGCAGAACTCCAGCACTAGGGAAATACACCACATAGAACTCATAGCTTTTTATCCCCCATGATTCTTAGTCTTTCAACTTTTAAAAAAAATTTTTCTTCTTTCCTTTTTCAACCAACTTATCAATTCCTTTCTTAAAATCTTTAATTTTCATTTTTACAGCCATATTCTATCCCTCCATTTTACCTTATTTTTGTGTGTGTGTGTGTGTGTGTATATATATATACATACATATATATATATATATATATATATATATATATATGTTTTTCTTTCTTTCAACTTCTGAGATGCAGTTTCTTCTAACAGACCAAAATACACCCAAAATCTAGTGTATAGCTTTGTTCTATTCACCACCCTGATCACATTCTCTCCTTTTTCCCCCCCAGTTTCAGGTCTCTTCTGATATGTTTAGTGTGTATTTCTCTGAGGTCATGGTTGACCTTTGAGTATTTTGTTCTCTCGTTCATCTATTCTCTGGACAGAATGACAAGATGGAAAAACTTACCTCAAAAAAGAGAACAAGAGGCAGTACTGACCACCAGGGACTTAATCAATATGGACGTTAGTAAGATGTCAGAACTAGAGTTCAGAATAATTATTATAAAGATACTAGCTAGGCTTGAAAAAACCATAGAAGACACTAGAGAATCCCTTTCTGGAGAAATAAAAGAACTAAAATCTAACCAAGTTGAAATAAAAAATGCTATTAATGAGGTGCAATAAAAAATGGAGGCTCTAACTGCTAGGATAAGTGAGGCAGCAGAAGAATTAGTGATACAGAAGACCAAATGATGGAGAATAAAGCAGCTGAGAAAGAGAGAGATAAACAACTACTGGATTATGAGGGGAGAGTTCAAGAGATAAGTGATACCATAAAGCGAACAATATTAAAATAATTAGAGAATAAAATAATTCTCCCAGAAGAAGAATAAAGGGGGGGCAGAAAGTATATTGGAGCAAATTATAGCAGAGAACTTCCCTAATGTGGAGAAGGAAACAGGCATCAAAATCCAGAAGGCACAAAGAACTCCTGTCAAAATCAATAAAAATAGGTCAATACCCCAACATCCAATAGTAAAACTTACAAATCTCAGAGACAAAAAGAAAATCCTGTTAGCAGCCTGGGACAAGAGGTCTGTAACCTACAATTATGGAAACATTAGATTGGCAGCAGACCTATCCACAGAGACCTGGCAAGCCAGAAAGGACTGGCATGATATGTTCAGGGTACTAAACAAGAAAAATATGCAGCCAAGAATACTTTACCAGCTAGGCTGTCACTGAAAATAGAAGGAGTGATAAAAAGCTTCCAGGACAAACAGAAACTAAAAGAATTTGTGATCACCAAACCAGCCCTAAGCAAAGAGAAAGCCTAAAAGTAACATAGACCAGAAAGGAACACAAACAATATACAGTAACAGTCATCTTACAGGCAATACAATGGCACTAAATTCATATCTTTCAATAGTTACCCTGAAGGTAAATGGGCTAAATGCCCTAATCAAAAGACACAGGGTATCAGACTGGATAAAAAGCAAGACCCATTGATATGCTGTCTGCAAGAGACTCATTTTAGACCCAAAGACACCTCCAGACTCAAAGTGAGGGGGGTCAAAAACCATTTATCATGCTAATGGGACATCAGAAGAAAGCTGGGGTGGCAATCTTTTATTAAACAAATAAGATTTTTACCCAAAGACTGTAGTAAGAGATGAAGAAGGACACTATATCATAATTAAAGGGTCTATTCAACAAGAAGATCTAACAATTGTAAATATTTATGCCCCTAACATGGGAGCAGCCAATTATATCAGCCAGTTAATGACAAAATCAAAGAAACACATTTACAAAAATACTAGGGGACTTTAACAACCCCCTCACTGCAATGGACAGATCATCTAAGCAGAAGATCAACAAGGAAATAAGGGCTTTGAATGACACACGGGACCAGATGGACTTCACAGATATATTCAGAACATTCCATCCCAAAGCAACAGAATACACATTCTTCTCTAGTGCACATGGAACATTTTCCAGAATAGATCACATCCTGGGTTACAAATCAGGTCTCAACCACTACCAAAAGACTGGGATCATTCCCTGCATATTTGTGGACCACAATGCTTTGAAACTGGAATTCAATCACAAGAGGAAAGTTGGAAAGAACTCAAATACATGGAGGCTAAAGAGCATCCTACTAAAGAATGTGTGGGTCAACCAGGAAATTAAAGAATTTTAAAAATTCATGGAAACAAATGCAAATGAAAACACAACTGCTCAAAATCTTTGGGAGGCAGCAAAGGTGGTCCTAAAAGGGAAGTATATAGTACTACAAGACTTTCTCAAGAAACATGAAAGGTCTCAAATACACAACCTAACCCTATAACTAAAGGAGCTGGAGAAAGAACAGCAAATAAAGTCTAAATTCAGCACAAGAGAAATAATAAAGATTAGAGCAAAAATCAATGAAATAGAAACCAAAAGAACAGTAGAACAGATCAATGAAACTAGGAGCTGATTCTTTGAAAGAATTAATAAGATTAATAAACCCCTGGCCAGACTTATCCAAAAGAACAGAGAAAGGACCCAAATAAAATCACGAATGAAAGAGGAGATCACAACCAACACCGAAGAAATACAATTATAAGAACATATTATTAGCAACTATATGCCAACAAATTAGACAACGTGGAAGAAACGGACGCATTCCTAGAGATTATGTATCAAAACTGAACCAGGAAGAAATAGAAAACCTGAACAGACCCATAACCAGCAGGGAAATTGTAGCATTAATCAAAAATCTCCCAACAAACAAGAGCCCAGGTCCAGATGGCTTCCCAGGGGAATTCTACCAAACATTTAAAGAATTAATACCTATTGTTCTGAAACTTCCAAAAAATAGGAATGGAAGGAAAACTTCCAAACTCTTTTTATGAGGCCAGCATTACCTTGATCAGGTAGACAAAGCAGACAAAGACCCTACCAAAAAGGAGAATTACAGACCAATATCCCTGATGAACATGGATGTAAAAATTCTCACCAAAATACTAGCCAATAGGATCCAACAGTATATTAAAGGGTTATTCACCATGACCACGTGGGATTTATTCCTGGGCTGTAAGGGTGGTTCAACATCCGCAAATCAATCAATGTGATACACTACATTATTAAAAGAAAGGCCAAGAACCATATGATCCTCTCAATAGATGCAGAAAAAGCATTTGACAAAGTACAGCATCCTTTCTTGATTAAAACTCTTCAGAGTGTAGGGATAGAGGATACATACCTCAATATCATAAAAGCCATCTATGAAAAACCCACAGCGAATATCATTCTCAATGGGGAAAAACTGAGAGCTTTTCCTCTAACATCAGGAACACGGCAGGAAGTCCACTATCATCACTGCTGTTCAACACAGTACTAGAAGTCCTAGCCTCAGCAATCAGACAACAAAAAGAAATAAAAGGCATCCGAATTGGCAAAGAAGTCAAACTCTCACTCTCTGCAGATGATTTGATACTTTATGTGGAAAACCCAGAAGACTCCACCCCAAAACTGCTAGAACTCAAACAGGAATTCAGTAAAGTGGCAGGATATAAAATTAATGTACAGAAATCAGATGCATTTCTATATACCAACAATGAGACAGAAGAAAGAGAAATTAAGGAGTCGATTCCATTTAAAACTGCACCCCAAGGGCGCCTGGGTGGCTCAGTTGGCTGGGCGACTGCCTTCGGCTCAGGTCATGATCCTGGAGTCCTGGGATCGAGTCCTGCATCGGGCTCCCTGCTCAGCGGGGAGTCTGCTTCTCCCTCTGACCCTCTTCCCTCTTGTGCTCTCTATCTCTCATTCTCTCTCTCTCAAATAAATAAAATCTTTAAAAAAAAAAAAAAAAAAAAACTGCACCCCAAACCATAAGATACCTAAGAATAAATCTAACCAAAGAGGCAAAGAATCTGTACTCAGAAAACTATAAAACACTCATGAAATAAATCGAGGAATACACAAAAAAATGGAAAAATGTTCCATTCTCATGGATTAGAAGAACAAATATTGTTAAAATGTCTATGCTATCTAGAGCAATCTACACATTCAATGCAATCCCTATCAAAATACCATCAACTTTTTTCACAGAACTCGAACAAATAATCCTAAAATTTGCATGGAACCAGAAAAGACCCCGAATAGCCAGAGGAATGTTGAAAAAGAAAACCAAAGCTGGTGGCATCACAATTCCAGACTTCAAAGCTCTATTACAACGCTATAATCTTCAAGACAGTTGGGTACTGGCACAAAAACAGACACATAGATCAATGGAACATAACAGAGAACTCAGAAATGGACCCTCAACTCTATGGTCAACTAATCTTCAACAAAGCAGGAAAGAATATCCAATGGAAAAAAGAAAGTCTCCTCAACAAATGGTATTGGCAAAGTTGGAGAGCCAGATGCAGAAGAATGAACCTGGACCATTTCCTTACACCATACACAAAAATAGACTCAAAATGTATGAAAGACCTAAATGTGAGACAGGAATCCATCAAAATCCTTGAGAAGAACACAGGAAGCAACCTCTTTGACTTCGGCTACAGCAGCTTTTTTTTTTTTTTTTTTTTGCAGCTTCTTGCTAGACATGCCACCAAAGGCAAGAGAAAGAAAGGCAAAAATGAACTATGAACTTCATCAAGATAAAAGCTTTTGCACAGCAAAGAAACAGTCAACAAAACCAAAAGACAACAGACAGAATGGGAGAAGATATTTGCAAATGACATATCAGATAAAGGGCTAGTATCCAAAATCTATAAAGAACTTACCAAACTCAACACAGAAAGAATAATCCAATCAAGAAATGGGCAGAAGACATGAAGAGACATTTCTGCAAAGACATCCAAATGGCCAACAGACAAATAAGTACTCAGCATCACTCAGCATCAGGCAAATACAAATCAAAACCACAATGAGATACCATTTCACACCAGTCAGAATGGCTAAAATTAACAAGTCAGGAAATGACAGATATTGGTGAGGATGCAGAGAAAGGGGAACCCTTCTACAGGCTGGTGGGAATGCAAGCTGGTGCAGCCACTCTGGAAAACAGTATGGAGGTTCCTCAAAAAGTTGAAAACAGAGCTACTATATGAACCAGCAATTGCACTACTGGGTATTTATCCCAAAGATACAAATGTTAGTGATCCGAAGGGGCACATACACCCCAATGTTTATAGCAGCAATGTCCACAATAGCCAAACTATGGAAAGAGACCAGATATACAATGGATATTACACAGCCATCAAAAATGAAATCTTGCCATTTGCAACAATGTGGATGGAACTAGAGGGTATTACGCTAAGTGAAATAAGTCAATCAGAGCAAGACAATTATCATATGATGCTGATATGTGGAATTTAAGAAACAAGACAGAGGACAGAGGAAGACAGGAAAAAATGAAACAAGACAAAACTGGAAAGGGAGACAAAGCATGAGAGACTCAATCTCAGGAAACAAACTGAGGGTTGCTGGCGGAGGGGTGAGGGAATGGGGTGGCTGGGTGATGGACACTGGGTAGGGTATGTATTGTGGTTGAGTGCTGTGAATTGTGTAAGACTGATGAATCACAGACCTGTACCCCTGAAACAAATAATACAACATATGTTAATAATTAAAAAAAAAGTTAACTCACGCAATAATCTGGTTAAAACAAGGGACAGATGTAAATCTAGTGGCAGAAGATCAATTGAATTATTCCAATGATTCTGGTGAGAAATTATGAGATCTTTGACTAAGGCAGTGGAAAGGAATGAAACAAAATGTATTTAGGAGATTAAATCTGTGAAACTGACAGATTAGATATAGAAGCATAAGGAAAAAGGGAGAAAAGAAGTTGACTATGAATTTTATTTCTTGAGTGACTAAACGAATAGATTGAGAATAGAAAGGAAAAGGTTTGTAGGAAAATATGTTTTATTGTCCAATGAATAAATGTATTTCATAAATGATACTAAAAAAAAAAAAGAACAAACAGGCTTTCAGCATCTGAAAATGGAAAGGAAAACGGGTGAAATTTAAGCTAATACATTCTCCAACGGTCGGGGGGTGGGGGGGAACCAACAGTGGAACACAAAGCTTTGCTCTCAAGATATACATTCATCCATCCTTTGCCCCAACCTAGTATCTCTTCCCTTATTTGAAAAAAGTTTTAAAAGCCCACACAGCAGGGCACCTGGCTGGCTTAGTTAGAAGAGCTTGTGTCCCTTGGTCTCAGGGTCATGAGCTTGAGCCCCACACTGGGGGCAGTTAACTTAATAAAAAAAATAATAGTAAAAAAAAAGAAAAACAAACCCACACAGCAAGCTATGCTACGTAACAGTAATTCAGAATTAAATGCATCTACCCATTGCTCGGTAAGAGTTCTAAAAATTCAGCACTAACAAGACCTAGTTTGGGGGCGCCTGGGTGGCTCAGTCGTTAAGTGTCTTGCCTTCGGCTCAGGTCATGATCCCAGGATCCTGGGATTGAGCCCCACATCGGGCTCCTTGCTCAGCAGGAAGACTGCTTCTCCCTCTCCCACTCCCCCTGCTTATGTTCCCGCTCTCGCTCTCTGTCAAATAAATAAATAAAATCTTTAAAATAAAAAAAAAAAAGACCTAGTTTGAATGCCATTCCCAGTCTAGAGAAGAATTTCCCTGTATCCCCACTTAAGTAATGTACTAAGGATATGACTGGTCTTCCTAATAGCTACAAAAGAAACCAAGATAAAGGCTAAATCAGCCCAATCACAATATTCATTAAATCTTCATCTAGAGAGTCAATAGGATATAAGACCAAGGACTTTATTTACTGATGGCAGACCAAAGCAAGGATTTTCATTACTTATTGCAGAGGATTGGTGTATGTGCTATAACGCATATTAATGGCTGAACAGTGTTTAACAGCAAGAGGTATATATTATAATAAATCGTGCTATTATTTAATTAGAAAAAGCTACAATCCCACCGTCCAGGAAAATACTTCCATTAACCTGTTTCAAAAAAGAGGTATGAACTAAAATCATTGGTGTTGTTAAGAATTACCATTCTAACCTTGGCCATCTGCAATAAAAAGAAGGCCTCTTGTTTAAGGGAGTAGTGTAAAATAACACTCTGAAGAAGGCACCATTTTCAAGTGAATATCCAGTTTTCTCAGTTTGGTCTTTCTCTGAATGAAGACAGGAGAAGACAGGAAGCAGATCAAAGAGCTACCAGGGATTAAAATTATCTAAAGCACAGTGACACTTCCAAAAAAATGTATACAAGATTACTGTGAGAAATTAATTAAATGAAATATCTTGTTGGACAAAACATGGTTAGCAAGAAAGATACTACTATTTAGGCCTGGAAAAAAAAAAATCTGCCTTTACAGTTACACGATAAGAAGTCAATAAATAAAACCAGCAGAGGTGATGTTGATTTTTGTGGAGGAGGTTCTAGAAAGATGGTTGAGAAAACTCAGGTAGTGAGTGTCCCAGGAGAGATTATAGAGTTAAACTTCAGAACATTTAAATTTTTTCCCTTATGTAGAAAGATGGCAAAGTACCCATAACAAAAATGTTCATTTTGAATTTGAGCATCACTAACACATTCTCCACATGGGTAAACACAAACAAATACCTTTTTTCTGAGTTGCTAGATGATGTAAGGTTTGAGGACTCCGATGCTGCTGCTCTCACAGAGGTCTGTGCAGGAGGGTTACTAAATAGGAAGTTGCTAATCAATCTCCAGATGGCAAGGAATGGGTAAAGGACTGTCCCCAACAATGTCCAAAAGTCTCCACTGGAAGAAGGTACCATGGATGTGGTTGGTCTTCCTGCCTAAAAATTAAGAAATAAACCTCAATAAAGGCTCCATGAGCCCAATCACATTACACTCAAGGTTCTAGATGAATCTTTTATCTGGAAAACAAAGTCCTATTGACTTTAGTTTACTGCAAGAAGGTACCATTACCATCTTCTGTTTTTCAAATGTATATTTTATATAAACTTCTGGGAACTCCCGGAGCTCTGTTTTTTACAGGAGTAATCACAACACTGAAACTAGAAAGTAGTTCTTGGTGAAATGAACCAATTATTTTTAAGAGAACTAACCTTCTGTTTGTAATGAAATCAACAACTTTGGTAAGAAAAGTCTTCCTTGCTTATTAAAAACCAGGGAAAGGTTTCAAAACCTCAGTGAATACAAATTAATCCTGATTAAGACTAATTGTTTCAGGTGTGGGGTTCTAGTTCAGAACCAGGAAAACTATCCTAATCAAAATACAGAAGACCAGGCTCTACATCTCTGGCACTTAGGGGATGCCTTGGCCAAGTCATGTAAAGTTTCTGAGCCTCTTCATAGAGATTAAAATACTGTTGTGAGGATCAAATGTGATGAATATGTTTAAGAATCAATGTTACTTTTATGTTAAAGTCTTTTTTTAAAAAAGTTGGTAAATAGTAGGGTCATACATAAATAAAAGACATTAAAGCCATACATTATACAAATACTGTGCATTTCTTATTTTCTTACTGGTCATTTCTGTATATGAAAATAGGTGAGGAAAAAGGTGAAAATTAAAATATTTAATGCCTCATTAGCAATACAAATATAAAACACACAGGAAAATGGAACAATAAATTAATCTAACATTTTTGGACAATCTGAATTTAATTACGCACAGTACCTGTTTCACCTTCCCTTCCACTGATTTTAAGAAATGATCAAGAGTAGAACAAACAGGATTGTAAAGATAGAAAAAAAAATACGTATATACATACCGGCAGTAGTACCACTGAAGCACTTGGGGCAAGTTCCAAATCCAACAATTTCTTTTTATAATCTTCTTTGGTAAATTCCCTCCGGGGAAACATGGTTGCTAGTGAAAAATTACCGTAAGTGTTGCCAACAGTCTGTAACATAACATAAGTTTAAAACCTTACAAAGGTGCCTTTTTAAAGTAAGATATTACATACCCAAATGCATCCAAAACAACTGCTTTAATTCAAACTGCCTTAATTTTAAAGTTCATTCAGGGGCTAAGTCAGGTAAGTGTCCAACTCTTGGTTTTGGGTCAAGTCATGATCTCAGGTTTGTGAGTTCAGGCCCTGCTCAGCACAGAGTCTGCTCCAGATTCTCTCTCCCTCTCCCTCTCCAGCCCGTGCCCCACCCTGCACGTGCTCTCTCTCTCTCAAAAAATAAATAAAATCTTAAAAAAAAGGAGGAGTGCGCCTGGGTGACTCAGTGGGTTAAGCGTCTGCCTTCCGCTCAGGTCATGATCCCAGGTTCCTGGGATTGAGCCCCGTATCGGACCCCTGCTCAGGGAGTCTGCTTCTCCCTCTCCATCTGCCTGCCACTCTGCCTGCTTGTGCTCGCTCTCTGTCAAATAAATAAATAAAATCTAAAAAAAAAAAAAAAAAGTTGGGACGCCTGGGCAGCTCAGTCAGTTAAGCGGCTGCCTTTAGCTCAGGTTATGATCTCAGGATCCAGGGATCGAGTCCTGATCAGGATCCAGTCCCGCATCGGGCTCCTTGCTCAGCGGGGAGCCTGCTTCTCCCTCTGTCTGCCTCTCCCCTGGCTTGTGCTCGCTCTCTCTGACAAATAAATTTTAAAAATCTTAAAAAAAAAAAGAAATAAATCTTAAAAAGTTCATTCAAATGTAAACTCACAAAATCCTTATAAAAACTTTGTGCTTCAAAAAGTAGCTCAAAGCTACCAAATCCGAATAGTACATATAAGCTTTTACAAGCCAAAAATGATCACAAAATAGCAAGATTATAGTTCCTAAAACCATCTAAATAAATTGAGTAAAAATGAACAGTTGTCTATCTCTTTTGAATATTCCTGCAGTTTGCCATTAGTTTTCACTATACTTTGGCAAACTTATATACTATCTCTCCGATATACATCTGGGTTATAGGCATTCCCTATTAAAAATCTGGAATAGTCCAAAACTTTCCTCATATCTATGTAACATCAGAAGTTTCACATCTTCCTTGTCTCAAAAAAATAAATGGCCCATAGTCAATCCCTGCCACACACACTCCCAGATCCAGGAACCTACACTGGGCAGCATCACAATTATCTTCATAATTTTAAGTCACCTATACTTGTAAAATCTTAGATAAATGTTTCTCTCTCCCTAGAAGATTCCAAAGAAACAGACCAACACCTTTGTTCTTTGTATTTTTTTTAACTGGAGGTCATATACATACCTCTCACTGTTCTTACTTTAACATGAAGACATACAAAAATACAAAATTAGGTTACTGTACTGAAATAAAGTTCTAATAGGACTGATACAAAGATTTTTTTCCCATGTGGCTTCCTCCTTCACTTACCTGTGGTAGAAGTGGTATGACTCAGGCCAGGAGTAAGTATTCCCTTTTGGGAGGCCCCAATTGGGGCTCCAGGGCAAAAGAAGAATAAAAGAGGTACTGGGGGTTGGTTCCACTGTAAGCTTAAGGAAAAAGAGTTCTTAAAAATGTTTTTACATTGCAAAGCCCAGCTCACCATTGGAGGAAGGCAGACAGCTTTTTAGGTACTCTCTTGGGATCCACAAGTGAGAAAGCAGACTAAATGGGGAGATGAGGTCTAGGGGAAAGATCTGAACCCTAATTTTAACCTTGAAAAGCTAATGAGACCAAGAGTGGGGTATATCATGAGCCCAGATCCTAAAGGACATTGAATGACTAGAATCCTTTTTGAAAAAGGACTCATTCAGAGAATAAAAACTACAGCTGACCCTTAAACAACATGGGTGTGAACTGTGTGGGCCCCCCTAGACACGGATTTTTTACAGTACAGCATTATAAATGTATGTTCTCTCCCTTGATTTTCTTAACATTTTCTTTCCTCTAGCTAACTTTAAGAATACAATATATATGATATATATAATATACAAAATATGTGTTAATCGACTGTTACTGGTAAGGCTTCTGGCCAACAGTAGGCTAGTAGCAGTTTAGTTTTTGCAGAATCAAAAATTATACACAGATTTTCAACTGTGCAGGGTGTTGGCAACTCTTAATACCCACACTGTTCAAGGGTCAACTGTAATTGGAAATTACTCATATCTTATTTTCTAAGATACAAAATTTCACACCAACTCAGATTTTGAGTAAGGCCATATTCTGGAAGAAGATACCTGTTACCAAATAAAGATTACTGATCTTTAGGCCTGGACACCTGGCAGATGGCGGGAAAATGGCCAGCCCCAAGGTGACCTGCAGAAAATGTGAAGAGAGAGGAAGAAAAACTGCATCCTTTTACAGGTGACAACTCCCTCAGACTAGACCTTTGGAGAATCATTTGCAAAAGCAGTGAGAAAAGTTTCAAAAAGCCTATTTTACAGTATCAGGAAATCCCTATTTCTGCACAAGAAACAGATGTGCTTTCCTTATGTGGCACTAATACATGATGGAAGCTCTACAACACCCCAGAGGTGTCTGGTGCTCCCTCCTGGGGATAAGTCATGACTTACACTCTACGAATCAGGCTTGGAAATTTTTTCCACCTACATTTTAATAACCTATTCATCTACCTTTACTACAACTCAAGACAAGACATAAATTTACCTGTGCAGCGAACTGTCTTGCTTCTTCTAGAGGAGCATCAGAAGGGAACTGATTTGTAAAGGACGAACCATCAGGAAGACGAAATTGAATTCTTGCAACAGTGCTATGAAAAAAGATTAAAATCAGCATCTTTACCTCTACATATTCTCAAACAATATCATAAAAAGAGAAAATGAAGTGAAAATGTGCAAAATAAAAATGGGCTTTTTCCCACGTGAGACCTCTTCATTTATTATTTTTTAGTAACAGCTTTATCGAGATATAATTTACATAACATAAAATTCACCCTTTTATTTATTTTTTAAAGATTTTTAAGTAATCTCTACATCCGAGTTGGGGCTCGAACTCACAACCCCAACTGAGATCAAGAGTTGCACGCTCCACCGACTGAATTTTAATTCACCCTTTGAAAGCATACAATTAGGGGTGCCTGGGTGGCTCAGTTGGTTAGGCGTCTTCCTTTGGCTCAGGTCATGATCCTGGGATCCTGGCTTAAGCCCCACACTGGCCTACCTACTTAACAGGGGACTTGCTTCTCCCTCTCCTCCTCAGTCATGCTCTCTCTCATTGTCTCTCTGTCAAATAAATAAAATCTTCTAAAAAAATAAAGCATACAATTTAGTGGTTTTTATTACAGTCACAGTTGTGCAACCATCACCACTATTTAATTCCAACCAAACATTCTCATCACCCCAAAAAGAAACCCTGAACCCATCAGCAATTGCTCCCTACTCCTCCCTCATCTAGCCCTTTGGCAAGCACTTACCTACTTTCTGCCTCTAAGAATTTGCCCATTTCAGAAAAATTCCATTATATGGAATAGTAGAATGTGTGACTTTTTGGTAACTGGCTTTCCTGTAACATTATGTTCTCAAAGTTCATCCACGTTGTAGCATGTGTCAAGACTTCATTCCTTTTAATTACTGAATAATATTTATAATCCCATCAGCAGTGTAGGAGAGTTTCAAAGTGTCCGCATCCTTGCCAAGATGTGTTGTTGCTTTTTTAAGCTTAGGCATCCTGAAGGGCATTCAACAGTACCTCATTGTGATTTTGATTTAATTTTCCTAATGACTAATAATGTTGAGTATCTTTTTATATGGCTTATTGACCATCTGTAGATCTTCTCTGGAGAAATGTCTATTTAAATCCTTTTCCCATATTTAAAAACTGGGTTGTTTGCTTTTTACTGTTAAGTTATTAAAAACTCCTTTTTGTATTCTAGATACAAGTCTCTCATCAGCTACATGGTTTGCAAATATTTTCTCCAATTCTGGGGGCTATCTTTTCACTTTCTTGATGATGTCCCTTGAAACACAAAATTTTTAATTTTGATGAAGTCCAACTTACCTATTGCTTTCTTTTGTTTCTTGTGTTTTTGGTGTCATGTCTAAGAATCACTGCCTTTTCCAAGAACACAAGATTTTCTCATTTTTTTCCTACGAGTTTATACTTGAAGAAAGAGTTTATACTTGAATGAATACTTCAAATTCATTCTTTTGGATGTGTCCAAGCACCATTTGTTAAAGAGCCTATACTTGGGGCACCTGGGTGGCTCAGATGGTTAAGCGTCTGCCTTCGGCTCAGGTCATGATCCCAGGGTCCTGGGATCGAGCCCCACATCGGGCTCCTGGCTCAACAGGGAGCCTGCTTCTCCCTCTGCCTCTCTCCCTGCTCATGCTCTCTCTCTCTCTCTCTCTGTCTCTCTGTCTCTCTCTCTCTCTCTCTCTGTATCTCTGTCTCAAATGAATAAAAAAAAAAACCTTAAAAAAAAAAAAGAGCCTATTCTTTTCCCCACTGAATGACCCTGGTACCATTTTCAAAAATCAATCGATCATAAATGCACAAGTTTCTTTCCTTTTTTTTCCTAAAGATTTTATTTATTTACTATTTTTTTAATTTAAATTCAATTTAGTTAACATATAGTATATTATTAGTTTCAGGGGTAGAATTTAGTGATTCATCAGTTGCATAAAACACCCGGTGCTCATTACATCAAGTGACCTCCTTAATGCCCATCACCCAATTCATCCCCCCATCCACCGCCCCTCCAGCAACCCTGTTTGCTCCCTATAGTTAAGAGTCTCTTATGATTTTGCTTTCCTCTTTTTATTTTTCCTTTCCTTCCCCTATGCTTATCTGCTTTGTTTCTTAAATTCCACATGAGTGAAATCATACGGTATTTGTCTTTCTCTGAACTGATTTCGCTTAGCATAATACCCTCTAGTTCCATCCATGTTGTTGCAAATGGCAAGATTTCATTCTTTTTGATGGCTGAGTAATATTCCATTGCATATAGACACCACATTTTCTTTATCCATTCTCCTGTTGATGGACATCTGGGCTCCTTCCATAGTTTGGCTACTGTGGACATTGCTGCTATAAACATTGGGGAAATGCATGCGTTTATTTCTGGAGACTCAGTTCTACTACAATGATCCATACATTCATCCTTATGCCAATACCACACTGTTCGGGTTACTGTAGCTTTATTTTAAAATTTAAAAAATCTGAGTCTCCAGGGGGGTTGGGGGGATGGGTTAGCCTGGTGATGGGTATTAAAGAGGGCACATTCTGTGTGGAGCACCGGGTGTTATGCACAAACAATGAATCATGGAACACTACATCAAAAACTAATGATGTAATGTATGGTGATTAACATAAACTAAAAAATTATTTTAAAAAATAAAAAATCTGAGTCTCCCAACTTTGTTCTTTTTCTAGATAATTTTGACTATTCTGGGTCCCCTTGCATTTCCATATGAATTTTTATGCAAAAATTTTGGCAAAAAAAAAAATATCACCTGGGATTTTAATAGGGATTTTGCTGAATCTACAGATCAGTTTGGGGAGTACATCCATTTTTCCCCCTTTTTCTTTTCATTTCTCAAGCCCCTTTTGTACTGCCATCTTAACAATAGTAAGTCCTCTGATCTATGAACACAGAATGTCTTTCCATATATTTATGTCTGCTTTAATTCTTTCAAAAATGTTTTCTAGTTCTCAGTATGCAAGTCTTACACTTTCATGAAATATATTAAGTATTTTATTACTTTTGGATAATAGTTTTTAAAAAGTAGTTTTTATTCATGTTGTAAGCTCTGTACTTTGTTGGTTGGTACCTCTTAGAGAAGGGTTCATATAAACACTCACTGTCTCTCTTTGACTTCATCTTTCTGCTCCCTACATCCTTGCTTATTCTCTCATATTCTGTTCTCCCTTCCTCCACTAGTACCTATGCAACAAAAAGGGAAGTATTTATTTCTTCAAACTGTATCAACTTAATAAGGACTCAGAAATCATGATTATAAAATAAACGTAGTAAAAGTTGAAAAAACAAAATAAAAAGTAGTTTTTCTGGGGTATCTGGCTGGCTCAGTTGGTGGAGCATGCAACTCCTGATCTTGGGATTGTGAGTCTGAGCACCAAAATGGGCGTGGAGATTACTTAAAAATAAAATCTTAAAAAAAAAAGGTACTTTTTCTGATTACAAAAGTAATGCTCATTAATTTTCCAATACAGAAAATACAGAGAAGTACAGGACTGCCTGGGTGGCTCAGTCAGTTAAGCGTCTACCTTCGGCTCAGGTCATGATCTCAGGGTCCTGGGATCGAGCCCCGCATCAGGCTCCCTGCTCAGTGGGGAGCCTGCTTCTCCCTCTCCCTCTGCCCCTACCTGCCCCCCTCATGTGTGTATGCTCGTGCTCTTTCTCTTTCAAATAAATAAAGTCTTAAAAAAAAAAAAAGAGACAAGTACAGAAAAGAAAATATTAACCATAATCCAATTAGGATGTATTGGAAATCTGTATTTTTCTCTTTACAACATATTTTTGTTTTGGGAACTGTCTTATCCCTGCCACCCATCATTCATTCTGGTATGATTATCAGTAACATTTCCCTGACCTCCTCACCACAGAAGTGAGCATGTGAACTCCCCCAAGCAGGGAGCCAATTTAAGCAGACACAGGGATTGAGCTGAAGGTGGCCACATCAGCCAAATAAGGCCAATCAGAATTCTCCCTACTTAATGACATAGGATTTGAGAAAGAGTTTTTCCTCTGGGATCAGGAGCTCAAGATCCTGAATGTGCCAAGAGGCCCTGGGTTCACCATCATCATGAAAGTTTCTTTGAGAATGAAGCTAAAACAAAAAAAACCCCAAGAGATTAAAAAGAGAGAAAATGTTATCTTTTAAATCCCTGTATCTAGCTATATCTAACCAAATCCATCAATGGAAATCCCAACTGCACAACCAATGGATTCCCTCTTTTGCTTAATTTTATTTGACCTGAGATTCTCACAACTAAAGAATCCTAATACATGTAAGATAACCACTATATCATTTCAATGTATGTGTTTTCTGTCTTTCAAAAATAGATTTCTTGAGCCTTCTTTTAGAAGTGATTTATTTTGTACTGTTACACTGTACACACACATTCAATGACAAACACCATTGGCAACTGCCACACTGGTCATTACATCCTCCTGGAACTTCCTACTATAGCGACAGCACACAATAGTGTTAAAAAGCAGCTCACAACTGTTGTTCTCCTCAGTGGCTATGTACGCACAGATAACTTAGCAGGAAATAAAGTACCTTCTTTCTCTTGCAGAAGACTCCCTTTTGACTTCCATTTCTGCCTGTTTGGCCAGCAAAGCAGCAGCTTTAGCAGCTTCTACTTCTTCTTTTGTCTTTGCAAAACGAGCAGCTCTCTCTGCACGGTCCTTTAAAACAGGTATTAGACACTAATTATCTTTCATTGCTAGAATGATCTATTCATGTATTTCTAAACACAAGGAACAAACACAAATGTATGAGTTTTTTTTAAATCTTATTTTGTTATGTTAGTCACCATATAATACAGCACTAGTTTTTGATGTGGTGATCCATGATTCATTGTTTTTGTATAACACCAGTGCTCCATGCAGTACGTAACCTCCTTAATACCCATCACCGGGCTCACCCATTCCCCCACCCCCCTCCCCTCTAGAACTCTCAGTTTGTTTCTCAGAGTCCATAGTCTCTCATGGTTCATCTCTCCCTCCGATTTCGCCCACTTCATTCTTCCCTTCCTTCTCCTAATGTCCTCCATGCTATGCCTTATATTCCATAAAGAAGTGAAACCATATGGTAATTGACTTTCTCTGCTTGACTTATTTCACTTAGCATAATCCCATCCAGTTCCATCCATGTTGATGCAAATGGTGGGTATTCATCCTTTCTGATGGCTGAGTAATATTCCATTGTATATATGGACCACATCTTCTTTATCCATTCGTCTGTTGAAGGGCATCTCAGCTCTTTCCACAATTTGGCTATTGCAGACATTGCTGCTATGAACATTGGGATGCACATGGCCCTTCTTTTCACTACATCTGTGTCTTTGGGGTAAATACCCAGTAGTGCAATTGTTGGGTCATAGGGTAGCTCTAGCATATGAGATTTCTTAAAGCCATCTGTAAACTTTATCACTCTAGATCTGGTATTTTTTAGTTTTATGAACTATGAGAGACCAGCGAAGTCGTTTATTAAACAAGGACTTGATTTTGGTCACTACTGTCTCGCCAGAGCCTAGAAAAAGATCTGACACACAGTAGGTAATCAACAAATATTTGTTGCATAAACAAATGAACGGTATTATTAAGGTAGACATGGCTTTCATATATATTATAACTGCTTAATTCTAAAAGCAGTTGTTGTGGGGCACCTGAGTGGCTCAGTCGGTTGGACATCTGCCTTCAGCTCAGCTCATGATCCCACGGCCCTGGGATCGAGCCCCGCATCGGGCTCTCTGCTCAGCGGAGAGCCTGCTTCTCCCTCTGCCTGCCACCCTGCCTATCTGTGCTCTCTATCTCTCTGTCAAATAAATAAAATCTTTAAAAAAAAAAAAAATAAATAAATAATAAATAAATAATAAATAAATAAATAAATAAATAAATAAAGCAGTTGTTGCAAAACCATCTTAACCTCCTACTTGATGTGCCTAAATCTTCTGAATGTCCCAAAAATGAACAGTTGTGACTACAGGAGAATGCTACATAACCAGTTCTAAGCATTTTTTTTTTTTTTTTTTTTTTTTTTAAAGAAAGGCAGACTGCCACATGCAGCACCTCATTTGGATGTGTCTGAGTCTTGGAAGCCTAACTACGTTCTTCTACAAATGGACCTTGAGAGCTTGTTTGGAGGTTCCAGCAGGGGAGTGCAGCTTCAGAAAGGACACACATGGAGCAGCGAGGGAGGAAGGGCACACCTAGCCAGCCAGATTATCTGAATCAACCCTGGCAATCAATAGCATGACAGATGTGGCAGCCAGATCGCCCTCACATCCCTAAAGAATTTTTGAAAACTACATTTGACTACTGATAAAATTCGTAACATAGAGAAAAATTACTTTGAAAAAAATCATCTCAATTTTAATCTTTTACAAAGTTGTTTTAATTTCAGTATAATTAACATACATTGTTATATTGGTTTCAGGTGTACAGTATAGTGACTCAACAATCCCATACATCACCTGGTGCTCATCCGACAAGTGCACTCCTTAATCCCCATCACCTATTTTACCCATCCCCCCAACCCACCTTCCCTCTGGTAACCAGCAGTTTGTTCTCTAGAGTTAAGAGTCTGTTTCTCGGTTTCTCTCTCTTTTTCCTTTGCTCATCTGTTTTGTTTCTTAAATTCCACAGATGAGTGAAATCCATATGGTATTTGTCTTTCTCTGACTGACTTATTTCACTTAGCATAATACTCTCTACATCCATCCAAGTTGTTGCAAATGGCAAGATTTCATTCATTTTATGGCTGAATAATATTCCACTGTATGTGTGTGTATATATATACAACTTCTTTATCCAATCCCAATTTTTAATCTTTTTTTTTTTTTTTAAAGGGGGTGAGGGCAGAGGGAGAGGGACAGAGAGAGTCTTAAGCAGGCTCCAAGCCCAGCATGGAGCCCAACGTGTAGCTTGATCTCACAACCCTGAGATCATGACCAGAGCCGAAATTAAGAGCCACTTAACGGACTGAGCCACCCGGGTGTGCCCCCCAATTTTAATCTTAACCATATTTTATGGTTTTTTGGAGGGGGGAGGGGCAAAGGGAGAGGAATCTTAAGCAGACTCCAGGCCCAGCTCGAAGCCTGACACAGGGCTTAATCTCACAACAGTGAGATCACGACCTGAGCCAAAATCAAGAGTTGGCCGCTATCCAACATACAATTTCTACTAAAAGGAAGCTGAAAATTGGTACGGAGTCACTAAAATCTACTATTTTTGTGTTCATGGCCTGGTAGTAAACCAAAACCACCGTGCATGGAAAAACAATTGCACGAGAATCAAGCATTAAAAATAAACTTACTACTCACCAACGCAATCTGCTGTTTTATACGCTCTCGAGCTGCCCTATCTTCTGCCTTTTCTCTGTTTCTTTCCTCTAACATTCTTTTTGTTAATTCTTCTTCTTGTTTTCTTTTATAATCCAACATTTCTTTTCCAGTTTTTCTCCTCTCAATTTCCTTCTTAATTTCTCTCTAAATTAAAGACAGAGTAAGACTTATGAGCCCAAAAGACAACTTAATAATCCATCTTAGGTATTATTTTATATGAGCTGGTTGTAAGACACAGCTAAAGGAATAACTTTGTAAAATATAAGGTCTAGAAGAATTTATTAACAGTATGAGTTAAAGGTCAAGTGTCTATCAACTTACAAATCTTAGCATTTCTATTAAGCTTATGATATAATTTGTGATGTGATTTGAAAAAAGAATTACAGGTCTTTGGTTTGTAAAGTAAATGTTACCCTCTAAGGACACAAGGTAGTCATTTATTTGGCATAAAGAATTGATAACTTTCTGATACTACAACCTCAAAGAGATGATGTAGTTTAGGGGCACACGATGAGAAAAATGAATGGTGTACCACAATGTGGCAACACCAGAGGGAAAATTCAGCAAAATGTCTACAAATTTCTTTTGTATAAAAAGGAACTAAGAATTTCATCTGCATCAAAATAATATAATTTTAACTCAATTCCCTTTATTCTTAGTGTAAAAGACTCACTGCAGGGGGAAAAAAGATGATCAAACTTATTCCTAGCAATTTACAAAAAAGTATACACTATGATCCTACTAAGGAAGTCAAGTAATTCCCTTCACTGTGCTTCAACACTCAACTGTAACCAAAAGCCATCCAAGGTCTGCCACATTGAGCAGGGAATCAAACATTCCCTCACTTACTGAAAGACTAAAATGATGATGTACATGAAGTTTACCTGTTCCTCCTCTTTCCTCTTCTCTTCTCTTCTTTCTTCGAGTTTTTTAGTGAGTCTGTATATAAAAAGTTTTTTAAAAAAATACATTAATGGAGACACATCTTATTAATATAATAAACAAATGGGAGATTCCTTTCGCTAAAAACAACTGGGAAATGAAGTAACAAACAAAAAAAGCTCCTGCAGGCAAAGAAGCAACTCATCTGCCTGGCCTCCAGCCCCAAGAGAAATCCATAATCAGTCAGTGGGAGCCTTTTAGAAGCCTAGTTCCACCTCCTACTTAACCATTAGTTTTCCTTTCCCCACCGATATAATATCTGATACTGATTTAAAAACATACATACACATCTTCAAATAAGTACATAAATTACTGAGTTACAAAGGCTATCGCCACACAGAAGTAAAC
The DNA here is from genome assembly GCF_003265705.2 of Callorhinus ursinus. NCBI lineage: Eukaryota > Metazoa > Chordata > Mammalia > Carnivora > Otariidae > Callorhinus > Callorhinus ursinus. The sequence continues at coordinate 91,272,213 of NW_027397064.1, forward strand.
AGCAATATAGCACAAATTGTTAAAAGTCAAAGCAAAAAACTGAAGGCTAGCATTTATAAAAACTAATACCAAAACTGATTCCCAACTCTAAGAAGTTCATCAATTAAAAACAATTATGAAAGCAAACAGTAGTAATGGTAGCAAAACCTAGTGAATACATTAAAACCCACTATGAGTTTTGAGATATCTAGTTACCTCAATTTTTAAAGATTAATGGTACTTTCTCAGAGGGATTTCAGTTACACAGGTATAAGTGTTTGCTAAAGCTCAGTTAAACAACTTGAACCAGAAATAAAGGGAGTGCTCAAAGGATGATGGGGGCATACATCAAAGAACAGAAGAACAAAATGAAGAGGATGTCACTAGTCAAATCAATGGTAACATGTGCACCAAAAAGAATGGTAAGAGAAATGAACTGTAACGCAGAGGAAAAAAAGGATCCATAAAATGTCTGACTGCTGAGGGGAGTTATAAACTGGTACAACCACTCTGGAAAACTGTTTGGCAAGTGTTTATGACCCTTTTCTGCTCCTGCAAATACACCCAAAAGATATGCTCACCAAGACATGTAAAAGAATGCTCATACAGCAACCCTGTTCATAACAGCCCCCAAAATGAAAACAATTCAAAAATCCATCAACAGAATGAATTAGTCAAGGGCGCCTGGGTGGCTCAGTTGTTAAGCGTCTGCCTTCGGCTCAGGTCGTGATCCCAGGGTCCTGGGATCGAGCCCCACATCGGGCTCCCTGCTCCACGGGAAGCCTGCTTCTCCCTCTCCCACTCCCCCTGCTTGTGTTGCCTCTCTCACTGTCTCTCTCTTTCAAATAAACAAATAAAATCTTTAAAAAAAAAAAAAAGAATGAATCAGTCAAATAAAAGAATGCTATACAGCAACAAGAGTGTACCAATTATTGCCACAAGCAGCAGCACAAAAGAGCAGAAGCAAAGGAGAGCAGAGAGAGAACATGTGGTGATTGCATTATGAAGTTTATGAGCAGGCAAAACTCAGCTATGGTGTTAGATGCAGGACAGTGGTTATTTTGGGAAGGAAAGTATTCATTGTGAAGGGGTTCTCAGGCCCCTAGGGTATGGAGTACACTGGTAATTTTCTATTTCTTGATCTGGGTGCTGGTGTCCAGTAAGTTTACTGAAAAAAAGGTAGGGGAAAGAAAGTAGGAAGAGGTGGATCAAAGCAGTTCTCTACAGAAGAATGCTAGCTAAAAAATGTGTAAGGTATAAAATTAGAACGTATAAAACTAGAAAAAAGAAACCAGAACCACCGGGTGAAAGCTTTTGAGGAACAGCATATTCACTGTTTCAAAGAATCACCCTACAGATACTTATTAATTAGGGAAAAGGGCATATTTATAATCAAGAAATCCAACAGACACCATCTTAATTAATAATTAGACTTAACATCACCAATAATGCAAACATCTGATATCAGGTGCCTCCTCATGTGAATAATGAGAAAGACAAACATTACCTACGTAATGTTCTCAAACTTTAACCTGAACCTAGAATGATAAAACAGGAACCCAATCAAAGGACATTCCAGAAACCAGGACGCCTGGGTGGCTCAGTGGGTTAAGCATCTGCCTTCAGCTCAGGTCATGATCCCAGAGTCCTGGGATCCATCGGGCATCGGGCTCCCTGCTCAGTGGGGAGCCTGCTTCTCCCTCTGCCTGCCGCTCCCATGCTCTCTCTAACAAATAAATAAAATCTTAAAAAAAAAAAAGACATTCTAGAAACAATTAGCCTAGACACTTAAAGAATGTCCAAGACATGAAACATAAAAACAAAAACAAACAAAACAAAGGAAATGTTTTGAATTAAAAGAGACTAAATTCAATGAATGATTCTTGAATGGATCCTGTATCAGGAAAAAAAAGTTATAAAGGACATTACTGAAATAACTGGGCAAATTTGAATGACTGCTTATCAGATAATCTTACTGTATCATGTATTTATAATTTGAGTGTGACAATGGGATTACACTAATATCTGAAAATGTCTTTAATTACATGCCACTTGCAGAATTCTCTTCTGAGAAAAACAGATGCTATTTTGTTCTAATCTAGTTGAAAAGCCCATTGCATCTTACTCAATGACGTAACTATTGACTGTTTCATCACTCCTGCATCCAGGAATCTACTGCTAAATTGTGTTTATTGGCCTGAGGAATGGGGTAGGGCATGAATCAGTAGGCAGAGACTCCCAGGCCCATTCCTAGGCTGTAGCCCCTGCTCCAAGCCCATAAAATCTCAGCCAATGTTTTTATTCTTAGGAGATACACACTGAAGTATTTAGGGTAAAATGAAAATGATGTCTGCAACTTTCAAATAAATTGGCAAAAAAAAAAAAGGTCATTATACTATTCTTTCAACTTTTTCAGGCTTGAAACCCTTCCCAAAAAAAGGCTGGAATTGATGGTACAATTAATTGATAATATATCTATTATCTTTCCCAGAGAATTCCACCAATTTTTAAACATAATGACATAAAAACATAAGCAAAATTTAATTAAAGATGTATCTTTTCATGTGAGTCACTAAAAGATTCAAATTTCAGGGCCACCTGACTGGATCAGTTGGTAGAGCATACAACTCTTGATCTCAGGATCATGAGTTCGAGCCCCACATTGGGCACAGAGATTATTAAAGAAAAAAAAAATTCAAATTTCACATCTTTTAGCTTTGAAAATAAAATTGTATGTTTTAATTAATATTAAGAAAACCTGAGATCTCAGAATTACAAATCAACCTGTTTCTTAAAAAATCAAGTTTACTTCCTTTTAAGACAGATTTTTTTTTTTTTTTAAGACTTTATATTTATTTGACAGAGAGAGGGCACAAGCAAGGGGAGCAGCAGAGGGAGAGGGAGAAGCAAGCTCTCCACTGAGCAGTGAGCCCAATGCAGGGCTTGATCCCAGATCCTGAGATCACGACCCAAGCCAAAGGCAGACGCTCAACCAACTGAGCCACCCAGGCGCCCCAGATTTTTTTTAATATGTATGGGATAGGATGAGTTTCTGAGCTGACATCAATTTGATTTAGTCACCTTTTCACCTAACAAAACTCCATCTCCTTGAAGCCAGATGAGAAAAAAGCCTAAGATCTAGTGGTACGTACTTAGTTTTCCAGAAACTTGGTCTCTGGAAACAGATGTTATAGCTTGAGAGGATGATGAGAATCCTACATTTAATAATCCAATCTGCCAAATTTTAAGGCTGAGTTTTTTTATTTTTATTATTATTTATCATTATTTTTAAAGATTTTATTTATTTGACAGAGAGAGACACAGCGAGAGAGGAACACAAGCAAGGGGAGTAGGAGAGGGAGAAGCAGGCTTCCCGCCGAGCAGGGAGCTCGATGCAGCGCTTGATCCCAGGACCCTGGGATCACGACCTGAGCCGAAGGCAGACACTTAATGACTGAGCCTCCCAGGTGCACAAGGCTGAATTTTTAATCTGTAGGACAGAAATTTTAAAATATATCCAAAATTAGAGAAAAATGTATATATTTTGCTTCACAGAGCTTAGTATTACAAAAGTCTATAAATATCAGATTACACCATAGGTATTTGATGTGTCACATTTATCTGGGCTGCAAAAAAGCACTGCAGCTCGGTTCTATGGGCCAGGGAAACTAGCAGCACATTAGGGTTTCAGAGCCAAATAACCTGCAGAAGATGGGTAAGTCAAAGGCATAAAAGCACTACAGAGTCTATGACAAGGGATGATGGAGATGAAGGCCACCTGAAGGGTATAAATGATGAGCTAAGATGCCATTTAGGACAGGAATCTTACATAAGCTATTGTTTTTAGTTGTCATTATCAATGAATCCAATTCCATAAAAGAAACAAAACTCCTAATAGGGTACAACAGATGAATAAAATTCAGGACTACAGTGTAGGAAATAATCTGTACTAGCACCTAGGCTTTACTGGTTAGCTGAGTCTGATAAACTAATCTCAACAACAATCTGAAATGCTTTTATGGTTTAATTATATGACCGGGATTTTTCAAAAGTTCTTTAAACAGAGAACAGTTACTTCCCAATGAAAACTGTTTCATTTGTAAGTATGCCAACATTTCATCCAATTTTAACACTAGTGTCCTTTTTTAAAAGGCTCTAGCCCACATACATTTCATGTCACGGGTTCTAACAGTATATGGTTTAAAAAAATATACACGTATGTATCTCCAAGAGTGCTTTGAAGTTTTTTTAAGTTTAAGGATCTCAAACAACTTGTAGACCCACTCTATCCTGATATGCAATTATAAAAGTAATACTGCTCAATGAAGACAGTTTGGCAACCTCAGAAGAAAGCAAAGAAAAAATCCCTTAATTTCCCTTTCATAGATATAAATGTTTTCTTCTATGTCTTAAACCGTCTTTATCTGACTCGATATACTACATATAACACATACACACCAGTGTAGTAACTATATCTAACTCTTTTAATTAAAGACGGTATATCTGTTTATAGCACCTTACAGGCAGACAGGGGCAGACACGCTCTTACTTAAGAATGGAAGGGGCGCCTGGCTGGAAGCTATTATGAAACAAGAGAAACTCCCCCTTTCACACTGCAATTAAATAGCACATAAGCCCGTCCTACAACGAAGGGATACCTGCTGTGTGTCTTCTCATTCCCGCCAAGTCTTCAAATCCTTTTCTGATCTTTTACTGTCACTTCCCCCCAAGGTGGTGCAAATAAAGATGCCCAGTGATGGACTTGGTGTTGGCAAAACAGAATGAAACAAAGAGGATGAACCACTGGGTGAACTTTGGTTCCCTGCTAATGTTCTTTGAGACTTCTACCTCTTCTCACCACTGTGAGCAAATCTACCCTTTTTAGCTCAAGATCTTGGCCCTGCCCTGACTCCTACAAAGAACATCAGAATCTAGGTTTTGCTGAAATAAAGCTGATTCTCAGTCATGAGCAAACCCAAATACCCAATGTCAGTAGTCATTTTCAAACTTGTTTCCCCATAGCATCTGTGTGAACAAGAAACCCAAGTCTAAGGAATTTTAACTTCCATGTAACACTAACTTGTTTTAGGTCCGGATTAAAAAATATCCCTGCTTTATCCATTTACAATTCATGTAACTTAAGAATCATACTACAGGGGTGCCTGGGTGGCTCAGTCATTAAGCATCTGCCTTCAGCTCGGGTCATGATCCCAGAGTCCTGGGATTGAGCCCTGCATCAGGCTCCCTGCTTCTCCCTCTCCCACTCCTCCTGCTTGTATTCCATCTCTCGCTCTGTGTCAAATAAAATCTTAAAAAAAAAAAAAAAATCATACTATAATATAAAGGACTTTAATTTGGTAATTTCTGTATCATTAAAAATACTAAACTACAGGGTGCCTGGGTGGCTCAGTTGGTTAAGCGACTGCCTTCGGCTCAGGTCATGATCCTGGAGTCCCAGGATCGAGTCCCGCATCGGGCTCCCTGCTCGGCAGGGAGTCTGTTTCTCCCTCTGACCTTCCTCCCTCTCATGCTCTCTCTCTACCATTCTCTCTCTCAATAAATAAATAAAAATCTTTAAATAAAAAAAAATACTAAACTACAAACCACAAAAAGTCAGAAATCCGTATCTGATTATTAGACCAACTAATAACACATGACATTTAACAGACACCCACTTATGCAAAACCAAGGTTCAGTACAGTCATAAAAGTAGCGCAAGTTCTTCCCACCTGGAACTTACTATCTTACGGCACAGAGAGTTAAAAGCAGAAGTGATGGAGAGAAACACACATGTACCAAAAACCAGTGAAAGAGATTCTTAGGCTGATCAGACCTAAAGGTGACTGATGACTTCAGAGATAACCAACTTTATTTGTAGAATATAGTTTTTATGGATACAAATAAGTTGGCCAGGTAATAAAAAATTTCAACCCAAGATTCTGAAACTTCATTTGTGTAATTTTAACTTTTATTCAAATTAATTAAGTAACTGAAAACCACTCTCTTTTAAAAATACTATTTGCAAAAATAAGAGCAAACCTTTCCACTCTGACAGTGAGGTCCTCCGGAGGTCTCTGATTTGAACATCCACCAGGCTCCTGAGATGGATTGGCATGGCCTGAACTTTCTCCTCCTTAATTAATAAAAAGAAGTAAGAATATTGTATTTAATGCTGAATTTTAAAATGTATAAATGTTTTGGGTTACATTTGCTAATCTTCTTAAACATTACAAATTTTTCCTAATAATGGAGAAGATAAGAAATGAGTGATTACTGGGGCACCTGGCTGGGCTCAGTCACTAGAGCATGCGATTCAGGTCTGTGAGTTTGAGCCCCACACTGGACGTAGAGTTTACTTAAAAAAAAAAAAGAGAGAGAGAGAGAGAGAGAGAAAGAAAGAAATGAGCAATTACTAATTTTGGCATTTGGATCTGGATACAACAGTATATAAGTGGAAAATAAGGCAGTTATCCTGGCTGAGGGCCACCAAAGTCAGTGAAAGGGAAAACATGAAGAAGTATTAATCTGGCAGAAGGAGAACATAACAAAAAGAGTAAGCATGACTGACCATGGGTAGGCTTCACTCTAGAGCATCACTGTCCAGTATCTATGCTGTCCAGTACAGTAGCCACAGTCACATGTAAAGCTCTAGAGGCAAAGTCTGATCCTGGGTATCACTCTAGACTTATACTGGTCCAAGTGATCTGCTTTTGCAAACCAGAGTAATTCCTTAGAGAAGCTATTTTTATCTACACTAGTACTAGATGGCCTCCAACTTAACTATGGTTTGCCTTATAGTTTTTCAACTTCGTGATGGTGTAGAAGTAATACACATTCTAGAAACCATACTTCCAATTTGGATCTTCTCCTGGGCTACAGATAATGCACTACGATACTGTCTTGTGATAATGGACAGTGGCAGCTCTCAGTCAACCATAAAATCACAAGGACAAACAACACACTTATATCATTCTGTACCCATACAACCATTCTGTTCACACTTTCACTACAACAGTCAATAAATTACATCAGAGAGTCAATCCTTCATTATAAAACAGGCTTTGTGTTAGATGACTTCGCCCAACTGTAGGCTAGTGTAAGTGTTCGGAGCATGTTTAAGGTAGGCTAGACTAAGCTGTGATGTTCAGCAGTTTAGGTGTATTAAATTCATTTCTGACTTAAAATATTTTCAACTTAGAATGGGTGTATCAGGCTGTAACCGCATCATAAATCAAGGAAGATCTGTATATTTTTAAAAATTTCCTGGGGCATCTGGGTGGCTCAGTCAGTTAAGCATCTGACCCTTGATTTCGGCTCAGGTTATGATCTCCAGGTCATGAGATCGAGCCCTGTGTCGGGCTCTGCACTCAGCGCAAAGACTGCTTGTCCCTCTCCCTCTGCTCCTCCCCAGCTTGCACTCTCTCTCTCTCAAAAAAAAAAAAAAAGTAAATGAAATCTTAAAAAAAAAGTTTCCTGAAGGCCAGAATTTTCTCCTTGGCTTGTAGAGAATAGCTACATTCTGGTACTTTCCTTTAGAACCTCTGCCATTTTTTCCCCTTACCACTTGTGACTAACTTGATTCTTTACATTTTTGATCTTTGAAAGAGCAAGGACTGGGGTGCCTGGGTGGCTCAGCTGGTTAAGCATCTGCTTTCAGCTCAGGTCATGATCCCAGAGTCCTGGGATCAAGCCCCACAATGGACTCCCTGCTCAGCGGAGAGGCTGCTTGTCCCTCCCTCTCCCTGCCACTCCCCCTGCTTGTGCTCTCTCTCTGTGTCAAATAAATAAATCTTTAAAAAAAAAAAAAGAGCAAGGACTATAAAGAAACAAAATCTGGATTCAAATCCTATTCTATTACTTTAGTAAATTACTTAATCTGGGTCTTATCTATAAAATGGGGACAGTAACCTCATAGAGTTGTTATGTTAATTCAAATAAAATGCTTACACTTTTACCTTATTTTATTTTTTTTTAAAGATTTATTTATTTATTTATTTATTTATTTATTTATTTATTTAATTTATTTATATGACAGAGAGAAACACAGTGAGAGAGGGAACACAAGCAGGGGGAGTGGAAGAGGGAGAAGCAGGCTTCCTGCGGAGCAGGGAGCCCGATGCAGGGCTCGATCCCAGGACCCTGGGATCATGACCTGAACCAAAGGCAGACGCTTAACGAGTGAGCCACCCAGGCGCCCCTGCTTACACTTATACTAAGATAGCACAAAGCAAGTGCTTCAGCTATTACAGTGGTGGTGGACTAGGAGAATTACTAAGTAGAGCCGATGATGCACATCTATTCCTACCTCTGCATTCGGTGGCATCACTTAGGTTATCTGAAATCAGTCATAGTAGGAGTGTTTAAACCTTGGAAATTAAGGCTCCCCCCACCCCCGCCAGAGCCTCTTCTTAAATATTTACTGGCACATCACTAAATGCAACCCTTGAATAAGGAGTGGTAACCACTAGCATCCGGTGTGTGTTCAATAGGAAATAAATCAATTTCTTTAGTAAATAAAATGAATGCCAAGGACATTCATATCTTAATATAGCAAAAAAATTAACAGAACTGTGGGAAGATAACTTGTAGACAGTTGAAAAAAAAGGTGCTGAACAATACAGTTAGATGGATCTATGACTAAAAACAAAGAAAAATGGATAGATGTTATATACAGTAAGATTTCCAATGGCATGGCAGAGTGACTTAAAAGTAAAGACTATACATTTAGAACTTTATGCATGAAACAGTTTATATGCATGAAAAGCTTATATCAGCTCATATTTAACAGGTAATTAATGAATGAAAAGTTCCAGATTTTCAAAAAACGTTAAACAACTGATAAACATCCAAACATAATGAAAATTTATTAGAAGTTCTAACTGAAGGTTTAAAAACATAACTGGATAATTAGGCATAATGTATCTCCCACTTACAAAGCAGTCTTGCCAAAAAAGAATACATAATGAGCCTAAATCTGATCAAGTCTGTAACTTTACCAACTTAGAAGAATATTTACATAATACCATAAGAATGCAGCAAGGTCCACATTGAGGGGAAGATGGAGGTGAAGTAGGAGGACCCTAGGCTGGTCTCATCCCACAAATACAAATGATCAACTTATCATTGATAAATAACTATCAAATTATCCTAAATACACCAGTAATCGACCTGAAGACTGGCAGAACATACTCCACATCTAAAAGTAGAAAAGAAGTCCCATCAAAGAAGGTAGGAAATGCAGAGACGCACTTTGGAAGAGAAATGAATCATGGATGTTGAGGTGGAGAGGACTGTGGTTGTGGAGAAGAGTGAGAAACAGATAAGACAGGGGAGTGCACAGGGAAGACGAACCCCCAGAGCAACTGGCTTGGAAAGCAAGAGGGCCCAAATTTCATGAGTTCTTCTAACCAGTAGGGCTTAAAGCCTGGAGTTTTAAAGGTCAGTGTGCCTGGCTCTGGGAGAGCTCAGAGGACACTGGGGCTGCTCTTGGACAAAAGGCAGGGCAAACAGCCCACAGACATGCAGCATGGAAAACAGTGATCTAAAGAGTACCTGGAGCACATAATGGGGAAGTTAGTTGCTCGTCTCAGACTGTGTCCCAGAGAAGCAGCACTGACAGAGAGACCCCTCCAGAAACAAAGGAACTGGACAGCACCATTTCCCTCCCTCACCCCTCAGCATAAACACACCCATAAGCGGGAAACAGCACAGCACCCACACTTGCTACCTAACTTGCTCAGAACAAGCCCTGCCCTCACACTCTGGAAGAACCACCCTTCCCAGTCATATTGCCTCAGTCCCAGGATGGTGAGCCCCCTTCCCTGAAAGACCAGCCCAAATCCCTGCTCACAACACATCTCCCAACCCCGGAGTACAGTGGGGCCTCCATTCTGGTGGCGATACTGACAGGTGTCACTTCGCAAGCAGACCAGGGCACACCACTTTCAGGCCAAGAACCAAACATTGTCCACAAAAGACAAAGAGACAAAGAGAGCATCTGCAGACAACTGGCCCGAAGCATAAAGCAGCCAGGACACAACAGCAGAGTGCATGAAGCACACATTGGACACGATCCCAGAAGTGCAGGCCCTGGGGAACAGAGGATGCTACACTGCAGGGCACTACAGGACCTCTTCTTCATTACCCTCAAGAACAGGAGACGTAGCAGACTTTCCTAACACACAGAAACAGGCACAGAGACTTAGACAAAATGTGAGGACAGAGGAATTTGTCCCAAATTAAAGAACAAAACAAGGCCACGGCTGGAGATCTAAGCAAAACAGATATAAGTAACATGCCTGATGGAGAATTTAAAGCAATGATCATAAGGATACTCACTGGACTTGAGAAAAGAGTAGAGGACATCAATGACCATTAACACAGAGATAAAAAATAACATAGCAGAGGGGTGCCTGGGTGGCTCAGTCAGTTAGGCAGCTACTTTCAGCTCAGGTCATGATCTCAGAGTCCTGCGATCGAGACCTGCATCAGGCTCCCTGCAGAGCAGGGAGTCTGCTTCTCCCTCTGCCCCTTCCCCCCATTCATGTGCACAGGCATGCTCTCTCTCAAATTAATAAAATCTTAAAAAAAAAAAAAGAGAGAAAGAACATAACAGAGATAAATGGCTCAATAAACTAAATGAGAAACACACCTGAAGGAAGGAATAGCATACTGGAAGAAGCAGAGGAATGAATTAATGACCTAGGAGACAAGAGTAATGGAAAGTAATCAAACTGAACAAAAGCAAGAAAAAAGAATTATGCAAAACAAGAATAGACTTAGGGAACTCAGTGAAAACATCAAACATAAAATTCGTATTACAGGGGTCCCAGAAGGAGAGAGAGAAAAGGGGACAGAGAATTTATGTGAAGAAATAATAGCTGAAAACTTTCCAAATCTGGGGAAGGAAACAGATAACCACAGCCAGGATGCACAGAGAACCCCCAACAAAATCAATAAAAGCAGATCCACACCAAGACATATTGCAATTAAAATGGCAAAATATCGTAAGAGAGAAAAAATACTAAGGGGTGCCTGTGGGGCTCAATCAGTGGAGTGTGTGACTCGATCTCAGGGTTGTAGGTTTGAGCCCCACATTGGGTGTAGAGACTACTCAAAAATAAAATCTTAAAAAAAAAAGGGAAAAAGAAAAAATATTAAGCAGTGAAATAAAAGAAGACAGTTACATAAAAAGAAAACACCATATGGCAATCAGGGGATTTTTCACCAGAAACTTTCCAAGCCAGAAAGGAGTTGCATGATATATACCAAGTGCTGAAAGGGAAAAACCTGCAGTCAGGAATACTCTATCCAGCAAGGCTATCATTCAGAATAGAAGGAGAGATAGAGTTTCTCAAACAAAAACTAAAGGAGCTCAGGACTACTACACACCAGTCCTGCAAGTAACATTAAAGGCGAATGGAAAGGAAAGGAAAGACCAAAAATGACAGTATGAAGGTAGGAAACATAGAAACAGTAAAAATGAATATTTATATTAAAAAATCAGTCAAGGAGCTCTCAAAATAAAATGATGTAAAATATGACACCATATACCTAAGACATGCAGAGGAAAATTGGTTCAAACTTAAACAACCATCAATTTATTTATTTTTTTTTAAAGATTTTATTTATTTATTTGAAGGAGAGAGGGAATGAGAGAGAGCACATGAGAGGGGGGAGGGTCAGAGGGAGAAGCAGACTCCCTGCCGAGCAGGGAGCCTGATGCGGGACTCGATCCCGGGACTCCAGGATCATTACCTGAGCCGAAGGCAGCTGCTTAACCAACTGAGCCACCCAGGCGCCCAAACAACCATCAATTTAAAAAAGACTGCTACATACAGAAGATGTTATATACAAATCTAATGGAAACCACCAATCAAAACCACTAATAAATATGCAAAGAATAAAAATAAAGAAATCCAAATATATCACTGAATAAAATCAGCAAACCATGAAAGAGAGAATCTTCAGAAACAAACAAAAAACGAGTAATAAAATGGCAGTAAATACATATCTATCAATAATTACTTTGAATGTAAATGGACTAAAACCCCAACTGAAAGACACAGGGTGACAGAATGGATAAGAAAACAAGACCCATCTATATGCTGCCTACAAGAGATTCAATTTAGACCTAAATATATCTGCACTGAAAGTGAGGGGATGGGGTGCCTGAGTGGCTCAGTCAGTTAAGCATCTGCCTTCAGCTCAGGTCATGATCCTAGAGTCCTGGGATCAAACCCTGAGTGGGGTTCTCTGCTCAACAGGGAGTCTGCTTCTTGCTCTCCCTCTGCCCCTCCCTCTGCTCATGTTCTCTCTCTCTGTTTCAAATAAATAAATAAAATCTTAAAAAAAAAAAGTGAGGGAATGAAGAAACATTTATCATGCAAACGGATATCAAAAGAAAGCTAGAGGAGCAATACTTATATCGGGCAAAATAGACTTTAAAACAAAGACTATAATGACACAAAGAAGGATACTATATAATAATAAAGGAGACAATCCAACAAGAAAATATAATAATTGTAAATATTCATGTACCCAACACAGAAGCACCCAAATACATAAAACAAAACATAAAGGAACTAATCAATAATAATACAATAATAGTAGGGGACTTGAACACCCCATTTATATCAACGGACAGATCACCTAAACACAACATCAACAAGGAAACAATGGCTTTGAATGATACACTGAACCAGATGGATTTTTTTTTTTCCTTTCAAGATTTTTATTTAAATTCAAGTTAGTTAACATATGGTGTAGTATTAGTTTCAGGGGTAGAATTTAGTGATTCATCACCTGCATGTAACATCCAGTGCTCATTACAACAAGTGCCCATCGCCCATTTAACCCATCCCCCCACCCACGTCCCCTCCAGCACCCCTCAGTTTGTTCTCTATAGTTAAGAGTCTCCTATGGTTTGCCTCCCTCTCTCTTTTTATCTTATTTTATTTTTCCTTCCCTTCCCCTAAGTTCATCTGTTTTGTTTCTTAAATTCTACATGAGTGAAATCATATGGTATTTGTCTTTCTCTGACTGACTTACTTCACTTAGCATAATATGCTCTAGTTCCATCCCTGTCATTGCAAATGGCAAGATTACGTTCTTTTTGATGCCTGAATAATATTCCTCTGTGTGTGTGTGTGTGTGTGTGTGCATGTGCACGTGCACGCACCACATCTTCTTTATCCATTCATCCATCAATGGACATTTGGGCTCTTCCCATACTTTGGCTATTGTGGATATAGCTGCTATGTGGAGGTTCCTCAGAAAGTCAAAAAGAGAACTACCCTATGACCCAGCAATTGCACTACCAGGTATTTATCCAAAGAGTACAAAAACTGTGACTCAAAGGGGCACACACACCCAATGAACCAAATGGATTTAACAGATGTATCAAGAACATTCCATCCTAAAGCAACAAGATACACATTCTTTTGAAACATTCTCCAGAAGAGATCACATATTAGGCCACAAAACAAGCCTCAACAAATTCAAAAACACTTAAGTCATACCGTGCATCTTGTCTGATTGCAACACTAAGAAACCAGAAGTCAACCACAAGGAAAATCTGGAGAAACCACAAATACATGGAAGTTAAATAATATGCTACTGAACAATGAATGGGTCAAACCAGGAAATAAAAGAAGAAATAAAAAGCACAGAGAAATAAAAATGAAAACACAATAGTTCAAAAACATTTAGGATGCAGCAAAAACAGTATTAAGAGGGAAATTTATAGCAATACAAGCCTAACCAGAGAAGAAAAATCTCAAACAACCTAACCTTATACATCAAAGAGCTAGAAAAAGAACCACCACCAAACCTAAAACCAGCAGAAGGAAGGAAATAATATAGAGCAGAAATAAGTGAAATAGAGGGGCACCTGGGTGGCTCAGTCGTTAAGCGTCTGCCTTCAGCTCAGGTCATGATCCCAGGGTCCTGGGATCAAGCCCTGCATCGGGCTCCCTGCTCCGTGGGAGGCCTGCTTCTCCCTCTCCCACTCCCCCTGCTCGTGTTCCCTCTCTCGCTGTCTGTCAAATAAATAAATAAAATCTTAAAAAAAAGAAAAAAGAAAGAAGTGAAATAGAAACTAAAAAACAGGGTGCCTGGGTGGCTCAGTTGGTTAAGTGACTGCCTTCGGCTCAGGTCATGATCCTGGAGTCCCAGGATCGAGTCCCACATCCAGCTCCCTGCTCAGCAGGGAGTCTGCTTCTCCCTCTGACCCTCCCCCCTCTTGTGCTCTCTCTTTCATTCTCTCTCTCAAATAAATAAATAAAATCTTAAAAAAAAAAAAAGAAACTAAAAGGCATTGAACAGATCAATGAAATCAGGAGCTGGTTCTTTGAAATAAATCAATAAAACTGATTAAGCTTTAGCGAAACTTAACAAGAAAAAAAAAGACAGGACTCAAATACATAGAATCAACAAAGTAAGAGAAGAGAAATAACAACCACCACCACAGAAATACAAACAACTGTAAGAGAATATTGTAATAAAATATATGCCAACAAACTGAACAACCCAGAAGAAATGGATAAATACCTAGAAATATATAAACTACTGAAAGAGAAACCGGAAGAAAACAGAAATTTGTACAGCCCAATTACTAGCAAAGAAACTGAATCAGTAATCAAAATACTCCCAAGAACCAAAAGTCCAGGACCAGATGGCTTAACAGGCAAATTCTATCAAACATTTAAAGAACAGTTAATACCTATTCTTCTCAAAGATTTCAAAAACTAGAAAAAGAAAACTTCCAAATATATTCCATAAGGCTAGCATTACCCTGATATCAAAACCAAATAGACAACACACAAAAAGAAAACTACAGGCCAGTATCTCTGATGAATACATATGCAAATATCCTCAACAAAATACTAGCAAACTGAATCCAACAATACAAAAAAAAAAAGAAATCATTCACCTGGCTGGCTCAGCTGGCAGAGCATGTGACTCTTGATCTCAGGGTCGAGTTCAAACTCCACATAGGGGGTAGAGTTTAGTTAAAAAAATTAAAAATAAAAAGCAATCATTTGCCACAATCAAATGGGATTTACTCACAGGTTCCAAGGGTGGCTCAATATTTATGTATCAATCAACGTGATACACCACATCAATACAGAGAAAGGATAAGAATCACATGATCATTTCAATAGACAGAAAAAATGGATATGAAAAAGTACAACATCCATTCATGACAAAAACCCTCAACAAAGTAGGTCTAGAGAGAACAGATCTCAATATAATAAAGGCCACATATACACAAAATCCACAGCTAACATCATCCTCAATGGGGAAAAAGCTTTTCCCCTAAGGTCAGGAACAAAATAAGGATGGCCACTCCCACCACTTTTATTCAGCACATTATTGGAAGTCCTAGCCACAGCAATGAGACAACAAAAAGAAATAAAAGGCATCCAAAATGGCAAGGAAGAAGTAAAACTTTCACTATTTACAGATGACATATCATATAGAGAAAACCCGAAAAGACGCCACGAAAAAATAGCTAGAGTTCAGTAAAGTTGCAGGTAAATCATTGCACAGAAATCTGTTACGGTTCTATGCACCAATGAAGCAGCAGAAAGAGAAATTAGGAACATAATCCCATTTACAACTAGACCAAAAATAATAAGATACCTAGGAATAAACCTACCCAAAGAGGTGAAAGACCAGTACTCTGAAAACTATAAAACACTGATGAAAGAAAGTGAAGAGGACACAAAGAAATGGAAAGATGCTACGCCCGTGGACTGGAAGAACAAATATTGTTAAAATGTCTATACTACCTGAAGTAATCTACACATTTAATACAGTCTCTATCAAAATACCAACAGCATTTTTCAAAGAACTAGAACAGACAATCTTAAAATTTGTACGGAACCACAAAAAAGCCCAAAATAGCCAAAGCAATCTTGAAAAGCAAAGCTGGAGGCATCACAATTATGAACTTCAAGTTATATCACAAAGCGTAGTAATCAGGATATCTTTTTTTTTTAAAGATTTTTTTATTCTTTATTCATTTGAGACATAGAGAGTGAGAGAGCATGAGCAGGGTGACAGGCAGAGGGAGAAGCAGGCTCCCCGCTGAGCAGGGAGCCCGATGCGGAGCTCGATCCCAGGACCCCGGATCATGACCTGAGCCGAAGGCAGACGCTTTACCATCTCAGCCACCCAGGCTCCCAAAGCAGTAGTAATCAAAACAGTATAGTACTGGGGCACCTGGGTGGCTCAGTAGGTTAAGTGTCTGCCTTTGGCTCAGGTCATGATCCCAGGGTCCTGGGATCGAGCCCCGCATCGGGCTCCCTGCTCAGCGGGAGGCCTGCTTCTCCCTCTCTCGCTGTCTCTGTCAAATAAATAAATAAAATCTTAAAAAAAAAAACAAACAAACAGTACAGTACTGGCACAAAACAGAAAACCAAAAATAAAGCCACAAATTATATGGTCAATTAATCTTCAACAAAGCAGGAAAGAATATGCAATGGGAAAAAGAATCTTCAACAAAAGGTGCTGGGAAAACTGGACAGCTACATGCAAAAGAATGAAACTGCCCCACTTTCTTACACCATACACACAAAAATAAACTCAAAATGGATTAAAGACCCAAATGTGAGACCTGAAACCATAAAAATCCTAGAAAAGAACACAGGCAGTAGTTTCTCTGATATCAACTGTAACAACATCTTTCTAGATATGTGTCCTGAGGCAAGGGAAACAAAAGCAAAAACTATTGGGACTATTGCAAAGTAAACAATCAACAAAACTAAAAGGCAACCTCTGGAATGGAAGAAGATACTTGCAAATGACATATCTGATAAAGGGTTAGTAACCAAAATATATAAAGAACTTAACAAAAATTCAACACCCATGGGGCAACTGGCTGGCTCATTCAATGGAGCACGCTACTCTTTATCTTGGGGTTGTGAGTTTGTGCCCCACAGTGGTTACGGAGATTACTTAAAAAAAAAACCTTAGGGGTGCCTGGGTGGCTCAGTTGGTTGGGCGTCCAACTCTTGATTTCAGCTTGGGTCATGGTCTCAGGGTCATGGGGTTCAGCCCTGCATCAGGCTCTGTGCTCAGCGGGGAGTCTGCTTGTCCCTCTCCCTCCCCCTCCGCCCCTCACCCCACTCACATGAGCACTCTCTAAAATATATAGAAATCTTAAAAAAAAAATCTTAAAACAAAACCTCAACACCCCAAAAATGAATAATCCAACTTAAAAATGGGCAAAGATATGAAGAGACATTTCTCCAAAGAAGACATCCAAATGGTCAACACATACATGAAGAGATGCTCATCATCACTTATCAGGGCAATGTAAATCAAAACTACAGTGTGATATCACCTCACACCTAACAGAATGGTTAAAATCAAAAAGAAGTGTTGAAGAGAATGTAGAGAAAGGAAACCCTCTTGTACTACTGAGGGGAATGCAAACTGGTGCAGCCACTGTGGAAAACAGTGTGGAGGTTTTTCAAATAGTTAAAAAATAGAACTATCCTATGACCCAGCAATTGCACCACTGGGTATTTACTCAAAGAACATAAAAACACTAATTCAAAGTCATACATGCAACCCTATATTTATAGCAGCATTATTTACAATAGCCAAATTATGGAAGTAGCCCAAACTCCACTGACTGATGAACAGATAAAGAAGATGCGGTATACACACACACACACACACACACACACACACACACACACACACACACACACACACAGGAATATTATTCAGCCATAAAAAAGATGGAATCTTGCTATTTGCAACTGCATGGATAGAGCTACAGAGTATAATGCTAAGTGAAATAAGTCAGTCAGAGAAAGACAAATACCAATGATTTCACTCATATGGGGAATTTAAGAAACAAAACAAATGAGCAAAGTGAGAAAAGAGAGACACAACCAAGACAGACTCTTAACTATAGAGAACTGATGGTTACCAGAGGGGAGGTGGACGGGTGGGGGATGGACGAAATAGATGACAGGGATTAAGGAGTGCACTTGTGATGAGCACTGGGTGATTAAAATAAAAACTTAAAAAAAAAAAAAAAGAATGCAGCAAAATCCAAACTGTGGGAAGTTACAGAAAAAAACAGTGAGAATGGGAATCTGTTTATGAAATGAAAAATAAGACTCAAAAAAAAAAAGAAAAAAAAAGAAAAAGGAAGACTCATAAAGCAATAACAATATACTGGACTGACTCCAAACAAACAAAAATTTAGTGTAATATAAATACTGCCTAGATAATTAATGATAAAAAGGAATTACTGTTCAATTTCCTAGGTTTCATAAGGGATACCGATTTGTGGTTATTTATTTATTTATTTGACAGAGAGAGACACAGCAAGAGAGGGAACACAAGCAGGGGCAGAGGGAGAGGGAGAAGCAGGCCTCCTGCGGAGCAGGAAGCCCGATGTGGGGCTCAATCCCAGGACCCTGGGATCATGACCCGAGCCGAAGGCAGACGCTTAACAACTGAGCCACCCAGGCGTCCTGTGGTTATTTTTGTAAAGTTCTCATCTTTTAGGGGTGCCTGCGTGGCTCAGTCAGTTAACTGACTGACTTGTGATCTCAGCTCAGGTCTCGATCTCAGGGTCATGAGTTCAAGCCCCAAGCTGGGCTTCACACTGGGCATGGAGCCTACTATAGATGATAGATAGATAGATAGATAGATAGACAGACAGATAAAGCTCTCATCTTTTACTAAGAGAAGGAGAAGAGGAGTAGGGGGCTCCAATGAAACAATACCAGCCATGAGTAGGTAGGAGTTGAAGACAGGTAGTGAGTTCATGGGATTTCTTACACTGTTTTCTCTACTTTTCTAGAAGTCTGAAATTTTCCATAATGAAGTAAGAAACAAAAAGTTACAAAGAACTGAGATTAGAGCTTCTACTCACACTTCAGGTAAGGCAGAGTTTGAGTTAAAGTTAAGTGCCTACTAAAACAAAAGCATCAACACGGTTTGTAGGAATATAACAGAATCCAGAGTGTCTACACAATGTACAAGATACAATCCAAAATTTCTTGACACAAGATCCAAAAGGAAAATGTGACTCATTCTCAGGGGAAAAGACAAAAAAAAAAAAAAACGGCAATCCTGAGATGAGCTAGAGGCATTATAACTCAATGAGGTAAAGAAAAAATGAAATGAATTAAAAGATAAATTGAATAAAATGTTGGTAAAGGGTACTCAGGGACCAAGTATAACTACTGTAACTTTCTGTGAGTCAAACTATTTCAAAATAAAAAGTTAAAAGAGGAGGAGGAGATGGAAAGAAGAATAAGAAAATCCAGAATCATTTTACCTGCAAAATGATACAGCCACTTTGGAAGACAGCTTGATGGCTTTTTACAAAACTAAACATATTCTCAGCACACAATCCAGCAATCATGACCTTGGTATTTACCCAAAGAAAGTTAAAAAACTTATGTTCAGGGCGCCTGGGTGGCTCAGTCGGTTAAGCGACTGCCTTCGGCTCAGGTCATGATCCTGGAGTCCCAGGATCGAGTCCCACATCGGGCTCCCTGCTCGGCGGGGAGTCTGCTTCTCCCTCTGACCCTCTTCCCTCTTGTGCTATCTCTCATTCTCTCTCTCTCAAATAAATAAATAAAATCTTTAAAAAAAAAAAAAACTTATGTTCACACAGAAACCTGCACACAGATGCTTACAGCAGCTTTATTCGTAACTGCTAAAACTTGGAAGAAACCAAGATGTCCCTTCAGTAGGTGAATGGATTAATAAACTGTGGTATATCTAGACAATGGAATATTATTCAGCTCTAAGAAGAAATGAGCTATCAAGTGATGAAAAGACATGAGGGAAGCTTAAATGCATATTACTAAGTGAAAGAAGCCAATCTGAAAAGACTACTATATGACATTTTGGAAAAGGCAAAACTAAAGATCAGTAAGGATGAACAGGCAGAGCACAGAGGATCTTTAGGGCAGCAAAAATACTTTGTCCTATATTATACATTTGTCCAAACTCATAGAGTGTAGAACACCAAGAGAAAACTCTAATGTAAACTACGGACTTTGCCTGATTATAATATGTCAAACGTGGATTCATTAGTTGTAACAAATGTACCACTTTGGTGAAGGATGTAGATCGTGGGGCAGGAGGTATACAAGAAATCTGTACCTTCCTCTTAATTTTGTTGTAAACCTAGAACTGCTCTAAAAATAAATAAATAAATAAATAAATAAAAAATAAAAAAAAGTCTATAGGGTGGCTCAGTCAGTTAAGTGACCGATTCTTGATTTCAGCTCATGATCTCAGGGTCGTGAGATCGAGCCCCACATTGGGCTCTGCACTGAGCATGGAGCCTGCTTAATATTCTCTCACCTTCTTCTCCTCCCCCACTTGTATGAGTTCTCTCTCTAAAAAAAATAAAAATAAAAAATATTTTAAAAGTCTATTAAGAAGGTAACTGGGGATCTGAGCTCGGCGGTGACACACGGCCCTCACGTGACCAGGAGCCTATGTCTGCCCGAGTCCCTCTCTCCTGGTCCTTTTTGCCTGTCCAGACACCGTCTGCCTCCTGCCCTTTGGTCGAGGGGAAGAGCAGAAGGAAGTCTGCAGGTCTATAGGTCTCAAGGAGAGGTGCACCTCAAGGAGAGGACTCCTAGAGCAAACCGCCAGGAGAGTTCCAGACAGTCCTGAACATGGAAAAATCGTGCAAAGAAAATGAAGAACAGCCACAGAGTGCACCGAAGACGGATGAGGAGCAGCCTCCTGTGGAGCACTCTCCCAAAAAGCAGTCTCCGGAGGAACCATCTTCCGAGGAGCAGTCCTTGGAGGAGGAGTTCTTTCCCGAGGAGCTCCTTCCTGAGCTCTTTCCCGAGATGCTGGTGTCCGAGGAGCACCCTCCTCAGGAGCACCTTTCTAGAAGGGACCTTTTTGAAGAGCGCCCTCCCATGGAGCAGCCTCCTTGTGGAGTGGGAAAATCATAAGCTAGAAGAAGGAAGCTTTAAAGAGAGGCTGGCTCACTCTTGCCCACAATTTAGAGGGGACATACACGGCAGAAATTTAAGCAATGAGGAGATGATAAAGGTAGCAGAGGAGATGGAAGAAACGAAAAGAGTACGCAACAAATTGATGGTTATGCCCTGGAAGGTGAGATGGAATCGTCCTCATCCTATTTAATGTGTTCGGCCTTCAATTCTGTTTTGCCTGATGTAAGTATTGCCAGCTGAAGGTTTTATTTTCTCATATACCTTTCCCCATCTCAATTACAACTTTTCACATGGCTTTATTCTAGGTGTTTCACTTGTAACTGGCATAAAATTGGGTTTTCCCCACCCACAAGCTGGAAGTTTCCCTTTTTCAATCATGAGTCTCACCCATTTGCATGAAAAGATGTACATTATCTATTGTGAAGTGAAAAATAATTTTCCAAAAAGTGTATGTTGTATCCCATTTTTGTAAAAAATGTATATTTTATATTAATATGCAAAGAAAAAACTGAAAGTATATACTTAAATGGCTTAACAGTGGCTAACTAAGGTAATAGGTGTTCTGGTTTGTTTTTCATTTTTGCTTCATTGGAACTTCTCATTTGTCAAGACAAACATTTTACTTTTGTTGCAAAAATATATAATGGAAAAACTTTAAAAACTGTCAATAAGCTTATAAAGACAATGTGGCACTTAATAAATACTTCTCAGAACTTAAAAGTAAAAAAAAAAAAGTCTATAAAGAAAAGGTTAACTTAAAAAAAGTATAAATATATTACCAAGTTTTATCTAAAATAAAAATCCACTAGGGGCACCTGGCTAACTCAGTTAGTAGAGAATATGACTCTTGATCTCAGGGTTTTAAGTCTGAGTCCCACACTGGACAAAGACATTACTTAAAAATAAAAATCTTAGGGGTGCCTGGGTGGCTCAGTCATTAAGCATCTGCCTTCAGCTTAGGTCATGATCCCAGGCTCCCAGGATCAAGCCCTGCATCGGGCTCCCTGCTCAGAGGAAAGCCTGCTTCTCCCTCTCCCGCTCCCCCAGCTTGTGTTCCCTCTTTCGCTGTGTCTCTCTCTGTCAAACAAATAAATAAAATCTTAAAAAAAAAAAAAATCTTAGAATAAAAATAAAATAACAATTCACTAGATGGGCTTAAGAGCAGAACAGAAAGAGATGATAAAGAAACGTCAGTGAACTTATAGATCAACAAGATTATCCAATCTAAAGAGGAGAAAAAAAAGAAAAAAGTGAACCTGTGGGATAATATCAAAGAAGCCTAGCATACATGTAATTATTTCTAGCAAGCTAAGAGAAAAACAGTTCAATAAATAATGGCTCCAAATTCCCCAAATTTAGTAAAAGTCATACATTTTCAGATTTAAGAAGCTCAGCAAACCCCAAGCAGAATAAACACAAAGAAAAGCCCATCTACACATTAATATGGTCAAACTGCTGAAAACCAAAGAAAGAGAAAATCCTGAAAGCAGAGAGAAAAGTAATATATTCCATATACGGGGAAACACTGCTACCAACAGAAAGTTCTCATCAGAAAACTATGGAGACCAGAAGATCCTTAAAGAGTTGAAAAAAAATAACTGTAAACCCCAAATTTTGTATCCGGTAAAAATATCCCTCTAGAATGAAGATCTAAATGAAGAATCATTTTTCAGAGACAAAGAGAAGTATTTTACCAAAAGACCTGCATAATCAGAAATGCTAAGCAAGGGGCACCTGGGTGGCTAAGTCAGTTATATGTCCGACTCTTGGTTTCAGCTCAGGTCATATTCTCATGGGTCATGAGATAGAGCCCTGCACTGGGCTCCATGCTCAGCAGGGAGTCTGCTTGAAAATTCTCCCCCCACCGCCCCTCCCTCCCCTTGCACATGCCCTCTCTCAAATAAATCAATCAATCTTAAAAAAAAAAAAAAGAAATGCTAAGGGAAAATTTTCAGGCTGAAAGAAAATGATACCAGAGAAAAACCTATTCAAAAAGGAATGAAGAATTTGGCAATGATAAATATCCAGGTAAGCGTAAAAGATAAGTATCCTGCTGTACAGTTAAATGGGCTACATTCACTATAGCATCCCCTCGTTCTGTATGCATCCAGAATTTGAGTATCTGCAGATGTAAACCTCAAAATGAGACTACTGAGAGGGGACCTGGCAGCTATTCTTCAAATATTCAAAACCTGTTATGTGTAACTTCTTAAGTAGCACTAAAGTTAATGAGAAATTACAGGGCATCAAATTTCATCTCAATTAAAGAAGAATTTTTCTAAAAACTAGGACTTTGACAGTAGGCTTTCTTGCAAGGTAATGAGCTTCCTGTCAGAAAATAGAGGTTTGATAATTATCTATCTGGGATGCTAGAGTAGGATTATCTTTTAGGATACTAATCTACTAACTTCTTGATTTATCTAACTCTATGTTGCCCAATACAAAGATATATTACACCAAGCAACTCTGAACACAATCCCTAATATATAGTATAAATTTTCTCTTTTGCCTTTTCTATCAACCCCTCTGCAGTAACATCTTTTATTTCCACAATTTTATCTTTTAATTCTATTTTCTAAAAATGCAAATACTATTTTTTAAATGTGTATAGTATCTTATAGGTTATAAAAACAATTCCAAATACATTAGCTCATTTGGACCTTTCAAGATCCTCTGGCTGGAAAGATATTTATAAAATTGTTAAGTGTCATAATGACAGTCCCTGAACTACAGCACAGTAAAAGAAATTACAAATCAACTATTCTGGACTGTTGCCTATTTGGATTTGAAAGGCATATTCACTGACTTTATTCTCTTCTGCCACTATATGACCAACACCTGTATTTAAGACAACCTTTAAATTTTAAGTTAGATGAATGTCACAGAGTTTGAGAAACAGGCTATTTTTAAGGGTATTAATCCCCGGCCTTTAAAACAAAGTGATGGAGTATTTTTACCTATACCCAAAAGGGTACACTAAAAATTACCTGTTGCAGAATCTGACTTTCTATCAGAAGTGGGTGATGTCTCACAAAGCTCCACATTTCTGGACTGAGAGTTTTCAGAAGTGTTGTTAGGTTCACATGAGGTGGGTGGAGTAGAGACTGAACTTTCTGACGGGCTGCCATTTGCCACCGATGTTTCACCTTTTAATGAGTGCATCTAGGGAGAAAACATTTGGAATTTAATGAACAGGTAAGAATCTAAACCAACCTGGCAGATGAGGCCAAAATATAAGTCAACTGTCTCTATAGGAGGGAAAAGTACTAAACCTTCTAAGTACATGAATCTAACTGGGTAATCCTAAACATCATATAATCACACTATGGAATTCAACTACAATGTGACAAGAACATAAAAAGATTTTCAAAGCACAATGATATTCCTTCAAATTAGAATTCAAGGAAAAAAGTTTGAAGCTATCTTAGCCATTTGCCCAAAGAGGACACTAATGAGAAATTGACTAAATTCCTTAAAATGTGTCAAGCAATACAGTTTGGGAACTTAATGTGCTACCTCTCTCCTGCAACAAAGGAATAGTGATGTGTATTAGTAGTTGAGTGAGGGAGGAAAGAAGGGAGAGTAAGAAGTCACTCATTGGGTTCAGGTACTTACAACTTCACAATGCTATTTTTCAAAACCAATCCAGGAAAATAATATTTACTACCTTTTAAAACTTTAATGGCATGGCAGGTTCCTGATTATACAGAGCAGCTCCAAAAATATCCCAATGTCAAGTTTCTGACATACCATTTTCCCATGGTTATAACAAAAAAATTCTGTTCCTTCTCACCTGCCGGACTTTGTGAATTCTGGTAACAAGTTCATCTGCAGAAACACTTCCTGCTATTACTTCCAAGGGAATTCCACTGTCTCCAATAAAGAAACTGGATGGAACACACACTACGGGATCTGTACAATTTAATTAAGTCTAACAATTCATGAAAAACAAGGGGATAATTTTATGAAATATTGATAAAAAAGCAAAACAAATCTTTGTGAATTTTACAATGTCATCAGCCAACACGTTTACCAAATAATTTCAACTACCTTATCATTATGCTTGTCATGCATGTGATAAACTGATTTATGTTTTATCTGTATTGTATAACTGAGTGGAGAACATCCACTACATTCCCCTCTATTGTCACTTTTACATCTATCTTGCCCCTTAACAGCTTCTTCTAACATTCCAACCAAACTGCTCCACACTGCTTTCCAGATATTGACAATAAAAAAACTCTCTATGATCCCCTTTGTTACAATGTATTATCTCAAAGGACACTTAGTAACATAAATTTTCAATAAACAAGAATGCAAGAGTTCCTAAACAAAAATGAGTAATTTCAAGATGTCATGAATTAACCAAAAGAAAGGCAAATCCTCAAGCAAAATATGTATCAAACCAATTGTTTATTGAAAGGATACAGATTTGTGAAAATTGTAGGCAGGCTTCACTGTAAAACAAAATCAAACAGAAAATCACTAGATGCATGCGTTTTCCAAATACTCAGTTGTTTTTATAAAAATTTACTGAACCAATTAAAATGATTTTTCTGAAAGTACTAGTTCCTTTCACAGTCATCAAGTGGGAGGAGAAAAGTGCAATTCTTATTTTACAGACCTTTTTTGCTTTGTTTTATAATTTTCGGATTAAAGAGCTACTTGCTCTTGCAACCCACAAACTGGTGGCTGGATCTGGGGACTAAAAATCAAGCAGGTATCTGCCATGTTGTTTCCTCAGCAGCCAAGTATACCTGAATACAGTATCTTAACTTGTAACAAGAAGCTATTAATGCTTATAACTTACTTGTGCAAATGATACAGTACTTTGTAATAAGAAATGATTCAAAACAACCTAAATATCCACCAGTAAAATCTAAGCAATCATTAAAAAGATACAAAAAAGTGTATCAAAATGCTACCACTTTCGTACAAAAGAGGAGGAAAATAAACAAGAACGTAAGAAAGGGGAGGACAATAGATTTGGTTACTCCAGAGAAGGGAACTGGGTGGTTAGGGACAGGGATAGGTGGGACTTTACATTATGATACAAGTAAGAGATACATTAGTATCTCTTTTACTGTATCTCTATTACTGTGGGTCAATAATACCAAGAATCGAATTAATATTTCCAACAATTAGAAATTTCATTTTCTGAATATAAACCATGATTATCATAAAAACATCTGAAAATAGAATGGGAAAGTATAAAGAAAAAAACTGCCAAGAGTCCTACCTTCCCAAAACTAACCAAAGTAAACTTTTTTTTAAAGATTATTTATTTTGGGGGGGGAGGGGCAACAGGAGAGGAGAGAGAGAATCTTCAAGTACACTCCCTGCTGAGCACAGAGGCCAACGCAGGGCTCTATCCCAGGACCCTGAGATCACGACCTGAGCTGAAATCAAGAGTGGGACCCTTAACCCACTGAGCCACCGAGGCAGGCGCCCCACCAATGTAAACTTCTGATATATCTCCTACCAGTCTATTTTCAACAGAGGCTATCTCTATAAATAAATACACACTAGAATGTTACTAAAACATTAGATAATTTCATAATTATTATATAATATATAAAATTTACTTTCATCATTTAAAAGACACATTAGATTCTATTAGAGGGCAGTCCATAAGGAAACAAACAGCAACCATCCTATACACAGGTATCCCTGCAACTGCTTTCAGAAATTTGTTTTTAAAAAAGAAAAAAATAAAGAAATTTGTTTTTAAAAACGCTAGATACAGGGCTCCTGGGTGACTCAGTTGGTTAAGTGTCTGACTCTTGATTTTGGCTCAGCTCGGTGATCTCAGGGATGTGAGACCAATCCCTTGCAGTGGGCTCCTCACTGGGCGTGAAGCCTACTTAAGATGCTCTCTCTCCCTCTCCCTTTGCCCCTCCCCCTCTCTCTTTCTTAATAAAAAAAAAAATTGCTAGATACATCAGTCTGTATATAACCTCAAGAATTCTGATATTCTCATCTCTTCCACATTTCCAAAATACCCCTACACTCCTCCTGCCATTACTGGTACTTCTGGAAATAATGGACACTATAAATGACAGAATATACATTAAAATGGTAAGATTCATTTTTTTAAGGATTATAGCTCAATAAATACATAGTTCAATAACTCCTATGAAGCAAACCAGTATGATTTGTTCTATGACATTTTTAATATTGAAAAATTTTTAGTAAAAAATTTACAAACTGGGGCACCTGGATGGCTCAGTCAGAAGAGCATGGGACTCTTGATCTCAGGGTCATGAGTTTGAGCCCCACGTTGTGTGTAGAGATTACTTAAACAAATAAAATTTAAAAAAAAAAACCTACAAACTTACAGGTAAGTTGCTAAATATTTTAATCTTGACAGTAATTTTCAACCACCACTCATTCTGGTATTATCAGTATCAAAAGGACAAAAATACCATTTTATAGTTGCTAATGAATTAATGCTTCTAGGACTGATCATTGATGCCTGCTGCTAACATCATAAAGTAAGACAATAGGTCATTATGTGCCTTCCAATGGAAGAATGGAAGACATTATCACTATTTATGTAGTAGTCTTGATGGAAAAAAAAATCTAACCTGAATCCAACTGTCAATTTACAGGAAATAGAGGACAGAGGAACATACTAGATAACACTAACAGGGATGCAGTCAACAAAATCCATACTGTAGGAAACTAAAGAATGAATGACCTAGTTTCTCCAAAATATTAATTGCAAAGAAAAAAGGTGGGAGGAGCCTACAGACTAAAGGAGACTTGAGAGAGATCAACACATCATAGTGTGTGGACCATGATGGATCCTGAACCAAATTATAATAAATTAAGAATACAATATGACATAGATAAGACAACTGAAAATATGAACAGTAGCTGGATATTTGCTATTAAGAAACTTTTATTAATTTGTTTTTGAAGTATTACAGTTATGTTAAAAATTTAGTTTTTCACATATTAAATTTAGGTTAATTAATGTTAAAAAATATTTTTTAGAGACATACTAAAATATTCATTGATGAAGTGACATGATGACTGAGATTTGCCTCAAAATTATATGGGATGAGTGGAAATGGGTCGGGGTATAGTTCAAACAAGACTGACTATAAGTTGATAATTACTAAAGTAGTTGACAAGTACATGGGAGTTCATTACACTTTCATTTACTTGTGTATATGTTTGAAATTTTCTACAATCAAAAAACATTTTTAAGGGGGGAGGAGAAGGAATGGATTAACAAATAAAAGAGACTTGTGGATATCAAGTACTGTGAGGGACCTAAAAAAGTCCTTACTCCTACTGAATTAAACAGCTTCATTCCCAAAACAGGATCCAGAGAGTGGTCAACCTCCCAGAGATAATCGATATATAATTTACATTTACTTCCAAGTTCTTAGAAGCTAAGGATCACAGTTCTTTTGCATTCCTGGTACATGTCACATTGCTGCTTGGTGGACCAATAGAACTTAAAAGTTTTTCAGCAAGATATCATGATGTATTTGGAAAATGGCAATCAGAATTTAAGTCCCCAACAGGCCCTAGAGAAAAATCAACATTCTTATAATCTAAGAGTATCACCATAAATCACAACAAAAGATAATGGTTATAATGTTTAAAAAATTAACATATATAAGCAAACCTTTTGGTATCGATTTTAATAGCAACAAAACTGTCTGAAGATGCTTCTGTCACTTTCTCGTCTTCCCAACTTGCAGCCATCTGTGTAGACTGCTCATCATCACCTGTAAAACATTTCAAGGATAGTTATTAAGGCTAATATCTGCTGATTCTTTTCCCTTAGAATATGGAATTTCAAATAAAATATAATTCCACAAATACTACAAATAAATTGGTATTTTCTACCAAGTTTGAAAACTAAAATTTTCCCATAAAATGAAAAGCATGATTATATGCACTATTAACATTATAAAAAGTAATGAAAAACAGCTTAGACAGCTAAAAAAAAAAAAGTAATGACGATGTAATGAAAAATGAAGGTATCTCGATTTTACAAAGTATTTTCTAAAAAAAGACATCGAAATTACGAAGCAAATGGTATCACAATAATTGGAAGTCATAGTAGAAATGTACAGCAGCTATTTTGGCTTTTATACATGTGATTTTAGAAAATAAATGCACAATACTCTTCCTTTATGTAGCACTTTTCTGTCGAGCTCAATGTTCCCACACCACAGCATCACTCCCCAGAATTCCTCCCAGGTAGACAGAAGCAGGTGCAATTCTGATTGCAGTTTTGGACTTCCCTTTTATCATAGGTATGCTAATTTTAAAAGATATGCTGATCCAGGGGCACCTGGGTGGCTCAGTTGGTTAAATGTCCACTCGTGATTTCAGCTCGGGTCATGATCTCAGGGTCTTGAGATCAAGACCTGAGATGGGCTCCACACTCAGCAGGAGTCTGCTTCTCTCTTCCTTTCCCTCTGTCCCTCCCCCTGCTCACATGGATGCACACGTGCTCTCTAAAATAAATAAATCTTAAAAAAAAAAAAGTTATGTTGGAGCGCCTGGATGGCTCAGTTGGTTAAGCGGCTGCCTTCGGCTCAGGTTGTGATCCCAGGGTCCTGGGTTTGAGCCCTGCATCAGGCTCCCTGCTCAGCGGAAAGCCTGCTTCTCCCTCTCCCTCTGCCTGCCTCTCTGCCTGCTGTGTGCTCTGTCAAATAAATAAATAAAATCTTTATTAAAAACAAAAAAGTTATGCTGATCCAAAAGTTATCTATGGTGATAGAATTCAGCATAGCAGTTACCTGGGTGGTGGTGCTACTGATTGGGAAAGAGCATGAAGGAGCCTTCTGGGGGTGCTGGAAATATTTATATCTTATCTGGAGGAGAGTTACACAAGTGTGTTAATATATAAAAATTCACTGAGCTGCTCACTTAATATATTTCAGTTAATATACTGTATGTCATACTTCAATGACAAAGTGTTTTAAAAGTTATATCTATCAGATATTACTTCCTTTTTAGACGTAATGTCTAGACTTTGACATAACCACTTACTGGTGGGCAGAAGGAAACTTACCCAAGTAAGTCAATGAAAAATACTTCTGACGTTTAGCAGAGCTAAGTGCTTTCTCAAAAGTGAACAACCTCTGCCAATTTAAATATTAAAAAATTTCTCAGGTCATATTTTTGTTTACCAAAAATGAGATAATTCTATATCTACTCTTCCATAAGCTGTTTTCTTCTCATGTGTAGCCCCTTTCCCCTATTTAATCCACCCTCAGCCTTCCTCATCTCAGCTACCTATTTAAGGTAACTACATCCTTTCAGTTTTTAGGCTAAAAACTAATTATCCTTGACTTCAGCGGACTCTGTCTCCAAAACATATCCAGAATGTAACTATTTCTTACCACTTTCACTGCTACCATCCTGATTTCTTCTACCACATCTACCCTAGATGATTACAATAGCCTCCTAACTGGTCTCCCTTCCCAATCTAGCCCCCCCCATGCCAATCAATATAGCTTTTATTGCATCTTTTAAAATACCACAGGTTAGTCTGAAAAATCATCTAGCATCTTGCTGTTGCCGTAGCTGGACAATTTAGATCTTATTCATCAGCCTGCTGAATTCTGCTTTTTTCAGAAACACAGATACCGTCCAAAAACTTTCTGATATCCTTGTTTTTAACTGTTGTGGCTTGCTAAATCAAAGCAGCTGAGTTTGATACAAGTCCAATGTCATTTCCTTCAAAATTAACTCATCTTTCTGGACTTGAGACACTGAACAAACAATACTTGGCCTCATCCAAACCCCACAGATGTGTTTTTCAACCAAGAAATTCCAGATTTCAACAAGACAACCATTCTACTGAATAACAATATTTATGGGGAAGTGACCATACAAAGACCTCATCTTGTAAGGAAAGCCCAGTGTAGCCCGCTTGATGTTTTTTTGTTTTTTTTTTTAAAGTAATCTATACACCTGGGGCGCCTGGGTGGCTCAGTCATTAAGCATCTGCCTTCGGCTCAGGTCCTGATCCCGGGGTCCTGGGATCGAGCCCCACATCAGGCTCCCTGCTCCGCAGGAAGCCTGCTTCTCCCTCTCCCACTCCTCCTGCTTGTGTTCCTTCTCTTGCTGTGTCTCTCTCTGTCATATAAATAAATAAAATCTTAAAAAAAAAAGTAATCTCTACATCCATCGTGGGGCTCAAACTCACGACCCCACGTCAAGAATCACATGCTCTACCGACTGAGCCAGTCAGGAGAACCCCCTCCCCCAGATCATATACTTTACATGACTACAGGTAATGGGAATAGTAGCCAGTTCTTTTCTATTTCTCCACCATTTGTCAACTCGGAGCCTCTTCTTTCTCCTTCCAAGGAGATGGAGTTCTACACCGATGTGATTGAAATCCCTTCACAGGGTTCCTCTGGGGCCTTTCACAATAACTATGCATCCCTTCACAGTGATGTCGACATTTTCTGGAATGCCAACAGTCTGACTGCTGGCTGCAGTAGATGTGGCAAAGCTTCTCAGTCTGTTCTTAACACGCCAACTTTCATTAAAGAGTCTTACCACATCAATCCTCTGCTCAAAATCCTACATTGGCTCCCAATTTCCCTCACATTAAAAGTCAAACTCCTGGGCACCTGGGTGGCTCAGATGGTTGGGCGTCTGCCTTCGGCTCAGGTCATGGTCCCAGGGTCCTGGGATCGAGTCCCACATCGGGCTCCCTGCTCAGCGGGGAGCCTGCTTCTCCCTCTGCTTCTCTCTCTCTCTCTCTCATGAATAAATAAATAAAATCTTTAAAAATAAAAATAAAAGTCAAACTCCCTACAAGTGGTCTCATGCCTCCAGTTACCTCTGACCTCATTTCTCTTTACCTTTTTCCTATTCAGCTAATACAAAAACACTTACTTTAAGGTCTTTGTACTAGTTGTTTCCTCTGCCTGGAATGTTCTTCCCTCAGATATTTAGACGGTTAACACTCAACTCCTTTAAGTTCTTGGTCAAATATTACCTTCTCAATAAAGGCTTCCCTACTACACACTACTTTAAAATGACACCCTTTAGGGGCAGCTGGCTGTCTCAGTCAGTAGAGCATGCGACTCTTGATCTCAGGGTCATGAGCTCAAGTCCCACAAGTCCCATATATACAAATATATACAAATAAAAAATAAAATGACACCCTTCAGACATTCCCAAAGTTCCCTAATCTCCTGGTCTTTTTTCCCCCCTGTAATACTTAGGATCTTCTAATAAACCATGTGTTTTACTTACTATATTTACTGTCTCCCTCAACTAGAAAGCAGGCTCCATGAAAGCAAGGACTGTTTTCTTTTTTATTTACTAATATAACTCAAATGCCTACAATACAACCTGGCATAATGTAAGTACCTGGCATATAGCAAGCCCTCAGTAAGTATTTTGTGGAATGAACAGCTAAATTTCTGGTATAGTAAGTATCTTGGCATACCTACAATAATTGACTAATACTGCATATATATACATATTTTTTAAAGATTTTATTTATTTATTTGACAGAGAGACACAGCGAGAGAGGGAACACAAGCGGGGAAGAGGGAGAAGCAGGCTTCCCACGGAGCAAGGAGCCCGATGCAGGGCTCAATCCCAGGATCCTGGGATCATGACCTGCGAGCCGAAGGCAGACACTTAACAACTGGCGCCACCCAGGCGCCCCAATGCTTCATATTTGAGTATATTCTATGTGAGATGATCCAGGAATAGGAGTTTGACAAATCTGGCCATGGAAAAGTAAATAGGAAGTAGAACGCATCCACAGTCTGCCCATTAGCAGACTCCCAGATGTTGAGGAAGCAAATGAGGAAAACTATAAGCTAAATGTGAAACAAATGAGACACCGCCTGCCCTCTGTGGAGTTTAAAAATCTAATGGTACAAAAAATGTACTTGTTTAGTAAACAGTTATAAATAATTATAGTAATAAATACAGTGAAAAAAAAGAACAGATCTAAGAAAATAACGAGACCTTTTTAGATCAGTCAGGGAAGCTTCTCTGGGGTGGCATTTAAGGGAAGACATAAAGGATGAAAAGGCTGAGCTGGGCCAAGAGTCTGAACAGTTCACTAAGCAGGATTTTATGTGTAGGAAAAGGCCTGTGTGACTGGGAATGTCATAAACAACAGGGAACACGAGACAAGAGGAGACTAAAGAGGTGAGATTCAAAGATGACTCCCACACTACGGTTTATCCACCTGAATGTAAAAGTCATGCCATTTACTAAATGTACAACACTGATGGGGAGAAACACAAGTTCAGGCAGTAAACATACTTTTATACTTGAGAATCCTATGAGGCATCTAAGTGGGGATGATGAGTGGGTGGCTAGAAGTATGGATCTCCTATTTCTGAGGTTGGTACTTCTTACTATGTCGTACCAGGTGGGGAGGGTCCCAAATATCACATCCCCATTAGCAGTGTCTGTCCATAGCTCAGCCTAGTGGCAGCAACAGCTGCTTGACTAACAGAGACATAAGGTTGAATGGAATTACTTAACTCACTGCAACCTACCTTAACTCTATGGAGTAAGATTATTAACTGCCAACTTCAGTATCTTTAGTTTATTAATCGGTATATGAACTATGCTATGGAGTTAGGTCAGCCTAAAATTTTAGTAGAAAATGTTGTATCTTTGGTAGTATCAGCAGTACCCAAAGTAAAGACACTTAAAAAGAACAATACAAGGACACCTGGCTAGCTAAGTAGGTAGAGCATGTGACTCTTGATCTCAGGGTTGTGAGTTCGAGCCTCACATGGGGTTTAGAGATTTTTAAAAAATAAAATCTTAAAAACAAACAAACAAAAGAACAATACAAACTCAGAAGCAAAGAGTTGCAGATCTTAGTACAGCCAGGAATTCCAACCCAGAAAACGTCAACTAGTCAAAATCTAAAAGCTTTTGTGGTCTTTTTGAACCTAAAAAGGCAGTAAATAGTGTCTGTCATGAAAAGTTTAGCCCACTAGCAACCCTAGTCTGTGAACTGACACCTTTGCTTCAGGATCCTTGTCAGAATATTCTACCTTCCCAAGAACAGAATCAAAATCTTCAGTTTTCTTTCTTTCAATTTACAAAGACATACTACCTTGAAAATACTTGCTAAGTTCTTCTCTGACTTAGTAGTAATCTCTCCAGTTTTAATCCTACAATTTTAATTCATCCATGAAATCAATTTGCCTGAAGTGCTTCCCAAATGAGGGGTTATATGAAACAAAGTATACCCTTAAGACCACTTCTTCCAGCCTTTAAGATATCTTTTTAATTTTCTACTGAGTTGGTTTATTATTGTAAAGGTATCCCATCTAAGAAAATCATGAGTTCTGGCTATGAACAAAGGTCTAGGCAGTATGTAAGTGTTGGAGTTTCAAGACCCCAATGTCTACATATTCCTGGAGTGAAACTAATCCTACCTAGTGTTGGAGATTAACTTCCTAAAAACTCTAGAAAAGCCAACAGTATTTTGAACAGGTAAAGGGACAAACTCCTTTGACAGATTGCTAACAGTGTTCCTACAAACATTCAACAAACATTCATTGATATTCTACAAACATAAATATGTGCTCATCAGTAAAAAGTGAAGAATGTACACAAACACACACACACGTGCTCATCAGTAAAAAGTTAACTGAAGAATGTATACACACACATACACACACACACACACACACAGAGTCCCAAAGACCTCTAACTTTATTTTGCTATAGTAGTAACTACCACTACTGTTTCCTAATGTTAGTTAATTATATCTAGAATTTATTTCAAATTAACCATTTAGCCCAAAAAGATCTTCTAGGACCATTTAGACACCATCAGTTGTGTTTTTTGTTTAAAAAATGACTACCATCGGGGAGCCTGGATGGTTCAATCGGTTAAGTGTCTGACTCTCTTGATTTTGGCTTAGGTCAGGATCTCAGGGTCCTGGGATCAAGCTCAGTATTGGGCTCCCCACTCAGCTGGGTACCTGAGGATTCTCTCCCTCTCCCTCTGCCCCCTAAAATAAATAAATATTAAAAAAAAAATGACTACCGTAATCCTAGGTTTCCTGACTTCTACACCAATTTCATTAATACATGAAGTCTACAGTTCTTGGTTTTTCTCAAGAAACAAACAAAACAAAACCAAAACAAACAAAAAAACACACCTGAAGCTGCTAAAAAAAAATTTTGTCAAGGGCACCTGGGTGGCTCAGTTGGTTAAGCGACTGCCTTCGGCTCAGGTCATGATCCTGAAGTCCCGGGATAGAGTCCCACATCAGGCTCCCTGCTCGGCGGGGAGTCTGTTTCTCCCTCTGACCCTCCCCCCTCTCATGCTCTCTCTCTCTCTCATTCTCTCTCTCAAAATAAATAAAATCTTTAAAAAAAAATTTGTCAAGACGAGATGGAAATACTTTTTGTGATCCTGGTGCAGGTCACTTAACCACTGTGGACATAAATTTCCTCATGTATAAATGGTTATAATAATACCTGTTCTATTATCAAAGAATCAACTGAGATTTTATGTGAAAAACAACTTAAAATGTCATAAAACTATTAATATACTCTTAATAAGCATAGTTAAGTATCATTTAATTCTCCTTTCCTTTGTAATCCCTTTTTTATACCATTTTTTTCCTTACAGGATTATGGCAGTTATGTATGTAAAATATAACTCTAAAGCAGCATAAGAGGCTCAAACTCCTTTTCTAATTAACAACACTGAACTAAAAATTTGGCATAACTTAAAACAATTATAACTTTCAAATTTCATGTTAAGTGAAACTCATATTTCAGCATTTCTTCACTGCAGTGCATAAAGTTATAGAGCTGTTATCTACTCTCCCAAGAGTCATAAGTTAATGAGTAAACCGTTATTAAGCACAAATTGCTGAAATAACACACCTCAAATTAACAGAAGTCACAAACACTAATTTGGCTCATGTAATGAGAACAGCAAAACGATAGAGGCTTAGGTCTACTATAAATCTAGATGATTTCTGTGATAAAATAGGGTGGTAATAAAAGACGGAGCAAAATAAACCAGAATAACACGGAGAGTTAGCTCACGTTCTCGAAACTGTAGATATTAGACTAGGTAGACAGCAAAACGAACCAAGGACTGAACGTCTACTTCTTCTAAACAAACGGTACAAAAAGCAACTTGCAACAAAGCAAATATTCCACATTAGAGTCTCTCTCCCTATTATAATTGAAAAACAAAAATCCAACCTATATAAAGCTCAAAAGTTTGCGTTTCAGGACCGTAACGACCGCTAGTAGCCGTGAACATCAGGTGGCTTCTCTTTGTTGCTTACCGATGACACAGCTTTCTTCCTGACAGTCCACAACTAATTACGAACCCAACTGCCTGTCGAATGGCCTGTCTCTATTCCCACCTAAACACTTACACTACACGAACGTTAAGCATCCCGAGGTGGGTCCTAGGGGACAGTGAGATCTACCGGGATGCCCAAGAGGGGGCTGTTGGGGTCTATGTGCGCCAACTCCTTAGGGGGCTCAGCGGGGGTGGGCGGCGAGGAGGGCCTGCTGGACGCGGCCCCGTGCCCCGCCAGAGCCGTAGGCGGGGCTCAGCGAGCTTTGGGGGCGAGGCGGGGACTGTGCCTCCCGCCGGGGTGTTGGGAGAAGCCCGAGCTAGGGGCCTAGCCAGGCTCGACGTGCCCCAAACGGAAGGGGGAAGCGCTGAGAAACCGGGGACGGCAGCCTGGGCCTGTCGGAGCACGGAGGAAAGGCTGGCGGACCCTAGGATTGGAGGTAGGCCGGAGGGGTGTGCGGGCACAACTCGGGCCCCCGCCCCCTTCACCTGCCACGAATACCACGAAGACCGCGCCGCTCCTCTTGGCCGACGCGATGGCGGCCGGAATGGCGCCCTGGAACCACAACATCGCTCTCCTCGGGCCCAGGCGCTCGCTCGGAGTGATGTCGCCGCGGTCCCGAAGCTGGCCCCGCCCTCTCCTTCGTCTGGCCCCGCGGCCCCCGCAGCCCCAGCTGGTCGGCCCCCCGCCTCGGCGCAAGCACGCAATCCCGTCAGCAGTCCCCTAGGACGCGCGCAAGCGCGCGAACCAGGCGCGCCCTGCGCCCCGTGACGCCACACGTCGCCGTCGACACCGCGCCCCAGTGCCTTGTCTCGTTGGCAAGTTGGTGTGTGCGCGCGGCCGCTAGGCCTCAGACCCTGCAGTTCCGGAAGTGGAAAGAGCCGGTGGGAAAGCTGACTAGCCGCTACGGCGCGTCGGCGACGCCTTCATGAGGCATGACGGGAATTGTAGTCTTCTTAGGCTTCTTTTCCTCCTATGTGGAAAACGTTAACTGTGGTTTCCGCGGCACAGCCTAAGGGGGCAGCAATGAGAAAGCCTTTTTCCAATCTGTAAAGGGGAGGAGAGGACGCGGGGCTCACTGCCGAGGGGGTGCTCTGCGCCGCCTCACTGAGACATTAAGTATAGACGAAGTCGTCCCCGCCCCGGGTGAAACCCTAATTGTGGACGATGTAATTCTTTGTTATGATTAGAGGCCATTGTGTGATAGGGTAGGTGTTTCTCTGTATGGAACTAAGTGGGCTTCGACTTCTGCTGAACTTAGCAGCCCAACCCTGAAGAGAAAGGGTAAAAACCGCAACGTCAACCTCTGTAATACCATACAGCCTATGTACCTGAGGGGAGGTGTTGGTAGAAAGTAAGCCTCCAGCAGTTTCCTAGGCGTTGGCTAGAGATCCTTCCAAAACCCCAAAACACTGGCTATGCTAGTGCCACAGCTGCTTTCTAAAGTGACTTAAAAGCAGAGAATAGTCATTCATTCTCCATGGTAATCCAAAAGAGGACAGATAACGCTTATGTTTACAATTTTATATGAGAATGTTCTATAATCAAGCTACGGCCTTTTGTGCTTGGTTGTCATCCCGGGGCTCCTGGCCGGCTCAGTGGGTGGAGCATGTGACTCTTGATATTAGGGTCCTGAGTTCCAGCCCCACCTTGTGTGTAGATTTCATTTCAAAAATGAAATCTTTCAAAAAAATTTTTTAAATAAAATGAAAACTGGTCTATACTTAATACTTTCTAGAATTACACAGTCTCTAATAACTATTAGCTAAGGCTTATGTGGCTTTTTTAAAGTTGCATATGTTATTATACATTCTACATCAATTGAATTGCCCCCTCAGCAGTACAACCATTAGACAATCTTTGCAGGATTAAGGTGCTACATCTGAAAACACCTCTTTCCTATAAATATTTTACCTAAAAATAGTTAACAAGTTGCACTCTGATTTGTATTCATTTTTTCCCAATCAGGCCTCTTATATAGTGTTATTATACACTGAAACATAATGCTGCTTCTATAGGACATCATTTCTCAAGAAGAATTAAGAGTTGTTCTTCAATATCAACTTTAAATGGATTTCTTAAAATTCAGTTAACCTAGGGGCACCTGGGTGGCTCAGTCGTTAAGCGCTGCCTTCGATTCTGGTCATGATCCCAGGGTCCTGGGATGGAGCCCCACTTTGGGCTCCCTGCTCCGCAGGAGGCCTGCTTCTCCCTCTCCCACTCCCCCCCCCCGCTTGTATTCCCTCTCTCGCTGTGTCTCTGTCAAATATATAAAGTCTTTAAAAAAAATTCAATTAACCTATAATTTCTTTCAGTAGAGTGATGTCTTTATTTCTAATGTAAGAATCATTCATAGCCTTTGATTCATTTATCAAATGTTTATTGCTCATCTACTATGAGCTAGACGTACGTACCAGGCATGGATACAGTGAGGCAATCAGACAAGGGCCCTGCCTTTGTGACTGCACAATCTGAAGAGGAAGGCAGACACTGAACAAGTGATTGTAAGTGAGGATGAATGTCACAAAAGGGGAAATTCTAAGTGCGTCAGAAATGTGTAATGATGACCAAACATGGATAGCAGGGGTAAGAAAAGCCCTTCCTGACAGGGAAAATCTAACCAGGTGAAGGAAAAAACTAATCAAAGTAGAGGAAGCAGTAATGTGAATGCTCTGAAGCCAGTGAGAACAGTACACTTGAACTGAAATGTCCAGTGTGGCTAAAACATAGAAAGGGAAGTGTGGTGCAGATAAGCCTGGAAAGAAAGGCAAGAATTAGATCATACAAGGCCTTGGAAGTCCTGTTAAAGATTGCAGACATTTTTCTAAAAGTTGCAGAAAGCCACTGAAGAAGTTTAAACAGAGATGGGCGCCTGGGTGGCTCAGTTGGTTAAGCGACTGCTTTCGGCTCAGGTCATGATCCTGGAGTCCCGGGATCGAGTCCCGCGTCGGGCTCCCTGCTCAGCAGGGAGTCTGCTTCTCCCTCTGACCCTCTTCCCTCTCGTGCTTTCTATCTCTCATTCTCTCTCTCTCTCAAATAAATAAATAAAATCTTAAAAAAAAAGTTTAAACAGAGGAGTTACATATAAGACTTATGTTTTTAACATTTAACCATGCTACAGTTTAAATGGACTGGACTGGAAGTGGGGTGGGTGAATGTGAAGAGACTGGTTTAAGAGGCTACTGTCCATGTGTAAGGGAAACAGAGAAGTGGATACTTTGGATGTTTTGGAAGCAGATCCAACAGTTTTGTTGATTTATTAGATACAGAATTTGAGGAAGGAGGAGTCAAGAAAAAATCTTGGGTTCCTGTCTTGAGAAATTGTATAGAAGGTGCTACTGAGAGGGAAAACATTGAAGGAAGAGCGGGTTGAGGGGGAGGAGTGTATGAAGATGTGAGTTCAAAATTAGACATGTTTTTGGAGTGCTGGAGACACAAAGTGGAGATGTTAAGTAGGCAGATACTAGGTTTGGAGCTCGGAAAACAGTTCTTAAACCTAGAGGTAGGAATTTTCTACATACAGGGGACAATTGAGGCTCTGGAGGATGCTATCACTTATGGAGTATGCAAAGTCAGGTGAAGACAAGGGTATATGACTGAAGTCTCAACCTCTAACATCTACAGGGTTGTATAGAAAAGTATAAACCAATAAAGGAAACCCAGGAAAAATGGTGGGGTTGGAGGGAGGTACTGTGTGGAGGAAAATGGGAGAACGTGATACCAAAGAAACCAAGGGTAGAGAGAGTTTTGAGAAGGGAGTGAGAAGCAGCTATGTTGAATCCTGCTGTTGGGTCAATTTAGATAAGATTTTTATTTTTATTTTTTTTAAAGATTTTATTTATTTATTTGACAGGAAGAGACACAGTGAGAGAAGGAACACAAGCAGGGGGAGCGGGAGAGGGAGAAGCAGGCTTCCCGCTGAGCAGGGAGCCCGATGTGGGACTCGATCCCAGGACCCCGGGATCGTGACCTGAGCCGAAGGCAGACGCTTAACGACTGAGCCACCCAGGTGCCCCTAGATAAGATTTTTAATCTTTTTTTTAAATTTTATTTATTTATTTGAGAGAATGAGAGAGAGAGAGAGCATGAGAGGGGGTTGGGTCAGAGGGAGAAGCAGACTCCCTGCTGAGCAGGGAGCCCGATGCGGGACTTGATCCCGGGACTCCAGGATCATGACCTGAGCCGAAGGCAGTCGCCTAACCAACTGAGCCACCCAGGCGCCCCTAGATAAGATTTTTAAATGTCCATAGTTTTTAGCAACATAGAGGTGATTATCAACTTAGCAAAAAGTGCTTTGGATTCTCTGTGTAAGTTAGATGACAATGGGTTGAAGAGAGAAGGGGGAAGTAAGGAAGAGGTGTCAGTAAGTGTGAAGGGAAGGAAGAAAGGGGTACAGGGATTTGGAATGGAAAAGAACAGCCTTTTTAAATGATTGAAGAAACGTGTACACAAGTCAATACTGATAGAAAAGAGCTATGGAAACACAGGAAAGAGGGAGGGCTCTATGAAGATCGGAAGGAATATGAGGTATATGGCAAATTCTGCTAAGAGCCCACCTGACCAAATCATTCTTTTTCCACGCCCCCATTATCCCTTGCTGCCAGAGTTTCCCCATTGAGAGGGGAAACTGCCAGACACTTATTTTTTCAACTTCCCCTTCCTTGCAGGGCCTCTTGGGAAGGGAGGGGGGCACTTTTGGAGGTGTTTTCCTAATAAAAAGAGACACATGGAAGAAAGCACAGCCTTTCTTTGCTGTATGTGGTTGTGTGCATATGATGCCTGGTACTGCTGCAGCTATCTTGTGGCCGCGAGGAACGACATTGCCAACACCCTGAGAATGATAAAATGGAATATGGAAAGCACTGGTATCTATAATGACACAAGTCTTGTGAGATAATAATTAGGACAGTTACTGTAAGTCAAATGTTGCTTATTGTACATACCACCATTCTAAACAAGCTGCAGTGGGACCCAGAGCACAGGCAGAGGAGATACCCCTTCCATTTTAACAGGAAGAGGAGGAAAAAAATAACTTTAGACATAAATCCATTTGTAAGTTTCAAGATACCCAATATTCACAAGAAGGTGGATGATTCAGTGCCGGCCCTTTATCATTGCTTGAAAAAGAAGTCAAAGCTGGATTGGTAATAGCACCTTGAAATATAAAGTCCTACACCTGCTTTTTTAACGTCTCCCCCCACCCCGCCTTTTTTTATTTTATAGAAGCTTGCACCTGTTTACCACCAGAGGAGGCTGTATGACTTACATATTGCAAAGTCATTTATATAAAAAACATGTGAAGGGAAAATAATATTCTGTTTTTTTTTCTTGAGTGAAAGAGGGAAAAGTGTAAAGAAATTAAAATGACTATACAAAGGATAATCACTTGCCTATAGACCAATGAGAGAATAGTTTAGTTACAATATAAGGCTTATGGATGCATATGAATTTAAAAAGGAGAGAAGGAACATTTGAATATATTCCAAACTTCACTCCCAACAATCAAATTTTCATGAGTAAGGATGGGATGGCATTCTTTTCCTGCTTCTCATAGAGATCCAGGTGAATAAGACCAATCAAAAGTGGCAGTCACTCTATTTAACAAGACTTAAGGCAGTAACGTAAGTAATTAAGCCCATGGACTCTGGAGTCAGGCTTTCCTGGCTCATTTATACAGCCAACACTTACTGTGTGACCTTCGGAAATTTCTTCACCCCTCTCACACTTCAGTTCCCTCACTAGTAAACTGGGATAAAAATAGAAACTCTCCTTTTAGGGCTATTGTCATAAAATAGGGACCTTTATAAGTGTTGCGCAAGTGCTAGACACATAGTAATTAACTGCTTTATACATGCTAGCTATTATTTCTGCCTGCCTGCCAAAACCATGCTTAAGAAAAATAAATGTGTGCCTTTCAGGATTCAAAGCATTTGACTCAGCTGTATCATTTCTTCATTTAATTACTGGACAAATATTTGTTGAGAAAGGCCCTGGTAGGATCTGAGAATGTATTAGTAAACAAAAGCAGTAGTCATTTTTCCTGCTCTGAAAATTACATGCTGATGGATAGAAAAACATTAAGCAACCAATTGGCCAATTACTCATATAATTACCATTGTGATTAATGCTTCAAAGAGAAAGGACAGGATTTTATTAGGGTTAATACTGGCAGAAATGACTTAGTCTGGAGGACTGAAATAGGGAGCTCTAAAGGAAGAGCAGGCTACCTGAAGGAAGTGATATTTGAGGTAAGATCTGCAGTGTGAGCACAGATTAACCAGAAGTTGGTGGTAAGGTGGTAAGAATAAATGTTCCAGGCAGAGGGTAAAGTTACATGGGGAAAAATCCTCAAATTTCAGTGGCTTCACACAAGAAAGGCTTATTTCTCATTTACTTCACAGACTATGCCAATCAGAGGTGTAAAGGGGAGTTGGTACATGGGGCTCTGCTCCGTATAGTCAAGAACTCTTGAATCTTCCCATCCAGTGGCTGCTCCTTTTCTTGACACCCTGGAGATCTCCGTTAGATCCTCCACATGCAGCCAACAAGCAAATTTCAATGTCTACAGATCACCTGGAAATCTCTGTTAAAAATGCAGATTCTGATTCAAGTAGGTGTGGGGTTGGACTGGAGATTTTGCACTTCTCTCAAGCCTTCTGATTATACCGGTATCAGCTAGCTTCTAGCCCCCACTCTGATTAACAAAGACAAAAGAAATGTCTCAGAAGGTTTAGGGACCAGGCATGTACTTCTGCTTACATTGTAGGCTAAAACTCAGACACATGGCCATCTAAGTGCAGAGGGCAGGAAATCCTAATCTGGCAATGTGCCAGAGAAGAGAGAGACACATCCACCTCCTCATAATTTGTTGAAAAACTGACTAATCTCTGCCATAGATGGGGAAGAACCCCAGCTTCTGGCAGAAGATTACTATCGTACAGAACTCTGGAGACAAGACAATTTGGCATGTTTGTGAAGCTTAGGGAGGTCCAGTGTGACCAGAACCTAGGAAGGGAGAGGGCAAGTGCCAGGTAAGCCTAGAGAGGTAGGTAGGCAAGGGTCATAGCATGCAAGACCTGGGAGGTAATCTTAAGGATTTTGGACAGTGGAAAGTCACTGGACGGTATTAAACAGGAAAGTGACATGATATGATCTGTGTTTTAAAAAGTTGACCCTGGGGCACCTGGGTGGCTCATTTAGTTAAGCATCCAACTCCTGGCTTCAGCTCAGATCATGATCTCAGAGTTGTGGGATTCAGCCCCATGTTGGGCTCTGCGCTGAGCAGGGAGTCTGCTTGAGATTCTCTCTCCCTCTCCCTTTCTCCTGCTCATGCTCTCTCTCAAATAAACAAATAAATCTTTTAAAAAAATAATAATAAAAAAAAGAAAAGTTCACCCTGACTGCAGAGTGGAGAGTAGATGGTGAAGGGAATGAGGAGAGAGCACTCAGAACCTATTGCAGTTGTGCAGGTATGAAATGGCAGAGGTTTTCAGACACTACACTGCTCTCCTATGCTACCAAAGATAGAAGACACATTGACTGTTCTAACCCACATATTTGCATGTTTTTGAGCTTATATTCTCAAATCATACAATCCATACTTTTTTTTTTTAAGATTTTATTTATTTGACAGAGGCAGCGAGAGAGGGAACACAAGCAGGGGGAATGGGAGAGGGAGAAGCAGGTTTCCTGCTGAACAGTGAGCCAGATGCGGGGCTCGATTCCAGGACCCTGGGATCGAGCCCTATATCAGGCACCCTGCTCAGCAGGGGAGTCTGCTTCTCTCTCTCCTTCTGCCCATCCCCCTGTTCGTGCTCTCTTGCTAATAAATAAATAAAATCTTAAAAAAAAAGAATAAACTGTGTTACATACAATTAAGAAAGGGATACAGAGTTTAGGGCACAGTCTCTGGAGCTCTCTGTCTCTCATTCTCTCTCAAATAAATAAAATCTTAAAACTAATGAAAAAGACTTATTAGCTTGTTTAATTTCTCCAAGCTTCAATAAA
The DNA here is from genome assembly GCF_003265705.2 of Callorhinus ursinus. Classification (NCBI taxonomy): domain Eukaryota; kingdom Metazoa; phylum Chordata; class Mammalia; order Carnivora; family Otariidae; genus Callorhinus; species Callorhinus ursinus. The sequence goes on from NW_027397064.1 coordinate 91,316,475, forward strand.
ATGTAGCTAGTCATACTGACCTCCATGGATTATTTTAAGAATGAAGTGAGATCATGTACGTAGTATAGACACACAGAAACAATACAACTACAAGGAATTCTGTGCAGTGCCTGCTTCCTCTCCTTCTCTTCCTAATCCCATTCTCCTGGATGTGAACGTGGCTGGTGGAGACTCAGATCACAAGCCCTAACACAGCCTTGGTCTTCTGAGCAAAAGGGAAGCTAGGAATTGAGTCATCCTGGCCACTCTTTTGGGGAAGAAGGACTTGTAATGGGGAATTTCCCCAAATATAGAAATAGAAAGGGTATTATTCAAAAGGTGTCCAAATTTGAAAGATGTCCTCCACCAAGAGTGATGTTTTGGTGACAGTGGAATATAGGATAATGTAGACCACAATTAAAGAGGAATAACTCATAGATATTTGTACTGATGTGATACTGTGGGGGCCAAAGTATAAAATGAATACTTTATTGGCTTTCATGCATGTTAGTTGAAGATGCTTGTTTCTTGTTTACATGTGAGGTTAATGACGCTAATGATGTGTCAGAACTGCATGATTTTCAACTACTCATAGGAATTTTCTCCTCACCTGGAATAATAATAGCCTCTTCCTCTCAGGACGTCCAGGCAAGTCGCACTTCTAGCTATGTGCTTGGAGTTATTTCTCCGAAAATGGGGATGCCTTAGTGCTACTCCAGGTGTGGTCTGAGTACCAGCAGCATCATTGACTTGAAGTTTGGTAGAAATGTGGGACTCTTAAGCCCTATCCAGGACCTACTGAATGAGGATCTGCATTTTAAAAGATTACCCAGGGGATTTATATGCATATTTTATTCCATTTTCTCTTGTGACCAAGCAGCACTGCCGTGGCTCCAGTCATTAAGGAACTGAACTAAGTGCCAAGAGACCCAGAGCACCGTATGTGAATCATCCTTCTACTCCAGCTCCCTGCCATCTCCTGCCATCACTTAGTAGGAGAGCTCAAGACCAGCAAAATGACCATGGCTGGAAGCTAGGATTCCTCTGGTCCTCTCTTTGTCATGAAACAGTCAACAAACATTTGTTGAACAACTAACAGGTGCTTGGGAATAAAGCCACAAGCAAGACAGGCAAGATCTCTGATCTCATGGAATTTATATTCTAGTGGTAGACAGAAAACAAAGAAAAGACCTAATAGTGGTAAATAATATGCAGAAAATTGAGATAGAATGATATAGAAGGTTGTGATTGGTTGGCTAATAAAGATCTCTCTGCTGGGGACACTTATATGAGAGATAAAGGAGTTGGCTTGGCAGAGTTCACAGGAAGAGCACTCCAGGTAGAGGGAACAGCAAGTACAGATATCCTGGGTGGTATGAGGTAAGATCAGTGACTAGGCAGGGCTAGCTCATGTAGTAGAGTTCTGTAAGCCAAGATAAACATTTGCTATTTAATAATAGGAAGCCATTGAGGGATTTTGGCAGGGAAATTATATTTTAGGTCATTCTGGGGATGTGAGGACATGGGAGCAAGAGTGCAAGCTGGGAGAGTGGTTAGGAAGGCCGTTTCAGTAGTTCAAACACCAGATGTTGATAGCTTGGATTGGGTGGCGGTAATGGAAATGAAGTGGTCAGCTTCAGGAATTGGTTGGGAGGCGGAGCCAATGGGACTTTTTTTTTTTTTGTCTATTTGTGTTTGTGGTAAATTGTTTCCAAAATTGGTTGCTGCCACATCTTTCATCCTACATGCCTTTTGGCCCCCTCTCTCATCAAGAGGTGGATTTTATTTCCCCTGCTGTGGGCTGGCTCCAAGACTTTGTTTTACTAGTAGAATGCAAAAGAAATGACATTCTAGGACTCCAAGACCAGGTCTTAAGAGGCCTTTAATTATTCAGCCATTAAAAAAAAAAAGGAAGGAAATCCTGCCATTTGCAACAAGATGGATGAAACTTGAGGGCACTTATGCTAAATAAAATAAGTCAGAGAGGGGCGCCTGGGTGGCTCAGTCGTTAAGTGTCTGCCTTCGGCTCAGGTCATGATCCCAGGGTCTTGGGATCGAGTCCTGCATCGGGCTCCCTGCTCCACGGAAAGCCTGCTTCTCCCTCTCCCACTCCCCCTGCTTGTGTTCCCTCTCTTGCTGTGTCTCTGTCAAATAAATAAAATCTTAAAAAAATAAGATAAAATAAGTCAGAGAAAGACAAATACTCTATGATCTCACTTATCTGTAGAGTCTAAAAAACCCTGTACTTATAGAAACCTGGCATCCTGGGGTGGGGGGCAGTGGGTGAAGGTGGTCAAATACAAACTTTCAGTCATAAGATGAGTAAGTTCTGAATCTAATGTACAGCATGGTGACTATAAGTAAGTCCAGGCTCTGCTGTTGGAGAAGCCACGTGGACAGAGCTTCCTTGGGGGATGAAATACCTCAAGAAGAGAGTGTCCACGTAGAAAACTGAGGCATCATAGTGGGGAGTCAGCCCCTGGACCTCAGGTGTGAATGAGACCATTTTGGAACTTCCAGCCCAGCCCATCCTGAGCTGAGGGCAGCTAATTTCAGGTAGAGAGGAGTGAAGCCACCCTTTTAGAGGCTCCCCCAATTCCTGACCCATAGGATTGTTGCTTTAAAGCACTCAATTCTGGGTGGTTTGTTAAACAGCAAGAGATTTAACTTAAACAGTCTGGGATTTTTTGAGGGGTATTGGGGAAATTATGTAGCTAATTATTTATTTATTTCAGTGCTTCCCCCTCCCTTTGTAAAGAACCAACTTCTGTTTTCTGATTCAGAAGTTCCTACAGTCTTTTCATTACACATTTCCAATATTCTTATGCTGGTGAAATCAAACCAAAATGATTCCAAGTATAGACACTAAAGGGGAAAAGAACTGATATGCAATATGCAGCCTGAGCATATGTAGGCATGGGCTAGATTAAAGGGCAACCATACCTGCCTGTTTCTAGACTGGTGAAGGGCTACATATAGGCTGCATGTGTTCACGTGAACTCTGGTTTTTAGCATCAACTCATAACGCTTTTAGAATTCCAAGCAACATGGGGCTAGATTTGAATCATACCAGTATGCATAGAGCCCCTTGATGCTACTGCCATACTGGACCCTAGCAGGAGATGGGAGTCTGTGCTCTCTGTTTTTGAGGACTAGACATACCGTATTTCATTATGTGGGCAGGTAGTATACTGGGAGAGGGGATCTGGCCACCTTCACAAAGGCCCTGTGGCTGGCCTCTGCTGAAGACTTAAACTTGCATTTTTTCTGTTGCTGATGCCATGTGGAGAACCCAACTTTTGCTGCTGCCTGAGGCTGGCTTTGACTCTTCTCAAGCCACTCAGGCAACGTGGGTTCTACTGAGACCTGTGTTTCCATACTATTCCCAGGCTGCAGGTCCCTCCTGGTGGGATCAGAAGAATGGCTAGCCTGGGTGAGGGTTTAGACACCTATTTTGTCAGTTCAGATGACAAGCTAATTATTGATTACTGCTGGCACCATGGCAAATACTTTGTGCTCTAGATTCACAAACACATCCCCAATATATTCGTGTTCTTCATGGACCAAGGGCTCAAAAACATTAAGCTGTATCCTCAGCTTTCTAATACATAAAGTAGAAGTGGACCAAAATTTATAAAGTGCCCTCTATCATTCCTAAAGAAGGGGCTGCCGGAGCTGCTACTATTGGCATAGGTAAGAATGGCCTGTTTTATTGGCAAAAGTACTATCTGTCCCTAAATACAGGCAGTGCTCTGGGAGAATCCACAGCCAACGCTGTGGGACATTTGAAGTTGTCTTTAGAAGGTTTAAAGTCTGGGCCAAATAGCATCTTAAAAGCTTCCTGTGTGTGCTTCTTCCTCCCACCATTTTTCTGTAGGTGAAATCAGATTTTAGAAGATCAAAAAGAACAGGGGAATACAGTCTAGGGAATGCATGCATATTTTTGTAATGTGGGGGTTGGCAATATTCCCATGTGATTGTCAGGGAACTGCAGCAGTGGTGGTGGGGTGGCTAAGACCTGACTTCACAATAGCTTTGCTCTGGTTTCTGACCTGTTTTCTTTGGGCAGGGTATACCAAGTGTTTAAAGAAAAAACAGGTTTTAATGTATAGCATGGTGACTATAGTTAATAATACTGTATTGTATATTTGAAAGTTGCTAAAGAGAATATGTTTTAAAAGTTCTCATCATACATAAGGGGCACCTGGGTGGCTCGGTCAGTCAAGTGGCTCTTGATTTGGGCTCCGGTCATGATCTCAGGATTGTGAGACTGAGTCTTGTGATGGGTTCTGCTCTGGGTGTGGCCTGCTTAAGATTCTCTTTCTCCCTCTTCGCCGCCCCCCCCACCCCCCAACCACATGCGTGGGCTCTCTCTCTCAAAAAAAGTTCTCATCACGCAAAAAATTGGTAACTATATGAGGTGATGGATGTTAGTTAGACATTGTGGTGATCATTTTGCAACACATACAAATATCAAATCATTATGTTGTATACCTGAAACTAATATAATGTTGTGTGTCAATTATATCTCAATGAAAAAAAAAACCACTTAGGTTTACTAGGAATCCTATTGCAGGAGTCAAATGTTCAGAGAATTGAAATAAACCAAAAGGTTGTGGTTTTTGGTCTCCATCCCCCATATATGACTAATAGTTCTTGCTGCTGGACTGGCCCTAACTGTGTATCCTCTCCTTTGACTTTCTCCAGTCAAAACTAATAAAAATTCAGCTGGCCTTGGAAGTGAGGCACTTTCACAGTGCTCATTCTTACTTCTTCCTCTGTGCATGGCTCCTTAATCTGAGGCATACCTCAACTTCTCCCAGGAGTAAAATATTCAACATCAGGAGGTACCAGTTTGCGGGGAGGCCTGGGATTCCCTGAGACCAAGTGGGACTTTGCAAAAGCTTTAGAGTAAGTGAGCATCTGTGCCAGGGTCTGGTAACACCTGTTGATCTTGAGTTGCAAAGTAAACCTGTAGTCTGGGCTGGAAGCAAACCAGACTCCAGGCGAGTTGCAGATGGCAGACACTCCCACCTTTTGGGTTTCACAAGCAGTTTGTGCTTGGCTAACAAATGGAAAAAGCTTTCTATAAAGCATTTGAGCTAAACTGGACAATGGGGTACTCAATATATTAGCTAAAACCTCAGATTCTTTATCCAAACAAACATAATGTTCTATTTTCAGTTGTCTGACTGTAAGTATATTCATACTCAAAACCACCTTTAATTGATTGGTATTAACTTTATGATGGAACAAAAATGACATGAATCATACCCACAGCAATCACTCCCGCCAAAAAAGCGATGCTTTGTAGGACTTTCGTAAAACGAGTGGTTTTACTGTCTACCATCTTCTGTAAATTTAAAATTGAAATCTTCAAGATGGGTTAAATTTTCAATACTGATACTCATTTAAAAAGGTGTTTTTAATTTACAAAAGACAAAATGGGTCTATATTTGTAAACATTTATTCTCTTGAACTGAAAAAGGCTTGCATCAGCACACATTGTACAGCCTTGCAAATTACACAGAAATTGAAAAAAAGTTCCTTGTTCATAAGTGCAATGAATCTTTGATGTCCAGTGATCCGCTGCAAACAATGAAAACAAATTTTAAACCACTTAAGTTTCCAGCACTCATCAAATGCATTTCCTTAGGTGACAAAAAAATCCACAAAGAGGGGAATGCAAATAAGTGGCATTTAGTTATCAGAGGGACACTTAAAAAAAAAAAGTGGAAGTATTTTCTTGCCTAAAATGATTCCTATTCCCCTTTGAATCTAAGTGGTTTGATTAAGAAGTGTTAAGAACATAATTTACTTCACACTTAATGTTCATACTACCTAAATGAATAAGGAAAGGACCCTGTGAGGGAGCTCTGCATTTTCTGAAAATTGTTTCTGTGTTTAGAGATACAGGGGAAGGGTAATCTTCTATTTGTGGGCTCTCCTTAGGTACCCTCCAGCCCCCCAAAAAGATAGTACATGGTTCTGACTTGGTTATTCCACTCCTGCATTCTTTGCCCCCCCAAATTCTATGTTGGTTCACATTGTGCTGGCTGCAAAAAAGAAATACAGGTTGCAACTGGTTGTAATCATTTTGAAGAATAATTTGCTGTACAATAGAGCTTTGGATCTGATACAAGAATTCAGAAATATAAAACAAAATAACTATAAAAGTTAGGAGGCATTTGAACAGCATTTCCTCAGAAAAAGCTGCTAACTCTGTATCATTCCGATGTGGATTCCTATAGTCATTTGGGGTGAAATGTGTAATTTTCCCCCTTTGCTGGATCACTGGCCTGTCTTCAAAAGCTATAACGCCATGACCACACGTCCTAGGAGTCTCTATCATGTTAACAGAAGCTCCAAATACCAAGCCAATTAAAGATGGGTGAGGACAGGGGAATCATAAAGGCCAAGGGTCCAAGGTGGCTCTGTTACTGAGAACTTGCCCTTTCCAGAATGTGAAAGTCATAGTGCTTCTTGCTCGTTCTCAGCTTAAACTTGTTAACCGAGTTAATTTGTTTCTTCAATGCATTCTGTGCAGCTGAAATGGAGGGGAATGTGGCTAAGACTGTATATGTGGAGGCCAAGTCACTGGGTTTAGAGCGTTCAGGGCTGACAGTGTTGTCCCCGCTGCCACAGCAGAGGGGGTGACGACGCAGCTGGGGCTGGGATTGAGGGTCCCGGAGCCACCGGATCTTGGCACCAATTTTAAAGAGTTCCCCAAAAAGCTTCTCAGCTTCCATGCGAGTTATTCCATCTGGCAGTTCGGTAATTTCCAAGACCTTCCCAACAACTAGAATGGAAAAGGTGTAGAATTAATAATCCCTGTTACCAAGATGGTGGGCAAAAAGTACTGAAGACCCAAATACGACATAAAAAATGAATGGGATTTTTGTGAAACCATTCTAACCCACAAAACTATAATTATGGCCATCTTTTAAATCATTTCTACCTACCCCTAAGGCAGGGGGTGTAGAGCTAATGGTACTAAATTACCCGTTTCACTCTTGACTGACAGTTGTACATAGAAAACACAGCATTGTATAGTGGATTCTCTAAGTTAGGTGTGTGATCTTGGGCTGTTTCCTGAATTTCCTGTTCCCATTGTAAAACAAACGTAAGAGCACTTGCTGTAACTACCCAAGGCTGTTGAGTGCATACCTGAATGCCCAACTGCCAAATAAAAGCAGTTATTTGTTCATCAGACTATTTCTGCATGGGTGTAAGGACTACTTCCTTTCTCCAAAAATAGAGAGGCAAAGAGTGTCATTCTACCTGTTCCTTTCACACATAACTTTTTCCTTTGGTCCTTCATCCTTCCTAAATCCACCTGACCTTACTGTACTCTCAAATCTGAAATGAGACAATTAAAAGAATCTATTTTAAAAGCCCTACATTACAGATGGCATAATTTCTTGTAAGGTTGTGCAAGACTTCATGAAGCGGAAAGCTCATTTATGTTTAAAGACTGTTGAACCGGTTAACAGTTTGTAGAACCACATCCAATTGCCTCTCAGGGACATACCTGCTTCTCCCGCACCAAGGTCAGTGGATGCAGCTTTTTTAGCTTGTTTCCTTCCTCGGTTTCCATGCCTGTTGCCAGATTGACCCTGAAACCCCACAAACAGATTGAAAATGTGACTGTAATGTTTAGACACTTAACACCTAAACATACTCAGTCTGGGTTTTGTACTTCAGCAGAAAAAATCCAATCCCAGGCTCCTGTGGCAATGGCATTTCTGTCCCTCACTATGACCAGTTCTACTTGTCTTTCTTAAGCAAGGGTGCCCTGATGCCCCAGCCACCCTCTGCCCCCTTTTGGAGAGCGCTAGTGCATGACTGCTCAGGCAAACAGCACACCACCTTCTCCTTTGTCTGTTCTCAGTGGGGCCCAATGCAGCCAGATGACACTGATAAATCAGCTGGCTGAGGCACACAGGTCTCCCTTGTGCAGTGTCAACGAGTGGGCCCAGGGCCCCCTACACTCTCTGCAACCCAAGTATGATGTTCTGCCAACAAAGCCTAAGTCGTCAGACAGCTAGCTTTCACACCTGTTGGGTTGGAATGTGTCCGTGCAGAACAGCAGGAGGGTTGTACTGCAAAGGCTGGCCAAGTAATGGATATCTGGCATCTCCTGAAAGTCAGTAAGAAAACATTTTTACATTGTTCTCTGCTCATTTATCAAAGTACTTTCCAAAGTTTTCTTTTCTCTTTCTTTCCAAAGTTTTCTAAATTGTCCAAAATAGTTAAGATGCCTAGGGGAAACACATTTGGTAGAATAAGAAAAAGTAGGTACTGACATATTTTTAAAAAGGATTAAAAGTGGCGCCTGGGTGGCTCAGTTGTTGGGCGTCTGCCTTCGGCTTGGGTCATGATCCTGGTGTCCTGGGATCAAGCCCTGCATCGGGCTCCCTGCTCTGCGGGAAGCCTGCTTCTCCCTCTCCCTCTGCCCCTGCTTGTGTTCCCTCTCTCGCTGTGTTTCTCTCTCTGTCAAATAAATAAATAAAATCTTTAAAAAAAAAAAAAGGATTAAAAGTTTCCATTTTCCCTTTAAAGAGCTGGGGTAAATTTATGAGAGGAATAAAGACTAATAACAGTGGCTATGAAGGAAGGTAAGTGGTGGGAACTGGGTGGAAAGGGGGTAGGATGGAGAGAAACTTCCCTAATTTACCTGAACATTCGATATGAAATCCTCCAAAATAACTGTAATACCCATTCCACCCTCTTGAGATGCTAAAACCCACATTTTCTATGATGATTAAAAATCGATATAACTTACATTTCAGGAGAAGGAAAAAACCCTGGAAAAACATTAAGCTATCTCCCCAAAGTTACTGCTTTTTTAAAAAAAGTATTTAAAAATTTTTTTTCAGTAATCTCTACACCCAATGTGGGGCTCAAACCCACAACCCCGACATCAGGAGTTGCATGTTCTGACTGAGCCAGCCAGGTCCCCCTCTGCAAAGTCACTATTAATTACTAAAAATATATGCATGTATACATTTGTAGACACTCATTACAAACATTTTTTTAAGGTTCATTTATTTTGGGGAGCCTGGGTGGCTCAGTTGGTTAAACATCTGACTTTTTTTTCTTTTAAGATTATTTGACAAGAGAGAGAGACAGCGAGAGAGGGAACACAAGCAGGGGGAGTGGGAAAGGGGGAGGCAGGCTTCCCGCTGAGCAGGGAGCCCGATGCGGGGCTCGATCCCAGTACCCTGGGATCATGACCTGAGCTGAACACAGACGGTTAACGACTGAGCCACCCAGGTGCCCCTAAACATCTGACTCTTGATTTCAGCTCACGTCATGATCTCAGGGTTGTGAGATCAAGCCCGGCATTAGGCTCCACACGCATGCTTAAGATTCTCTCTCTCTCAAGGGTGCCTGGGTGGCTCAGTTGGTTAAGCGACTGCCTTCAGCTCAGGTCATGATCCTGGAGTCCTGGGATCGAGTCCCACATTGGGCTCTCTGCTCAGCAGGGAGTCCGCTTCTCCCTCTGACCCTCTTCCCTCTTGTGCTCTCTATCTCTCATTCTCTCTCTCTCAAATAAATAAATAAAATCTTTAAAAAAAAAAAAAGATTCTCTCTCTCAAGAGAGGAAAAAATAAAACAAGACAAAACTAGAGAGGGAGACAAACCATAAGAGAATCTTAATCATAGGAAACAAACTGAGGGTTGCTGGAGGGGAGGGGGGCGGTGGGATAGGGTAACTGGGTGATGGACATTAAGGAGGGCACATGATGTGATGAGCACTGCATATTATATAAGACTGATGAATCACAGGCCTGTACCTCTGAAACCAATAATACATTATATGTTAATTAATTAAATTTAAATAAAAAAAGTTAAAAAAAAAGATAATGACATTGGGGGAAAAAATTCTCTCTCCCTCTCCCTCTGTCACTCCCCACCACTTCTGTCTCCCTCTCAAAAAAAAAAAAGAAAAAAAATTCATTTATTTATTTTTTTTAATAATCTCTACACCCATTGTGGGGCTTGGACTCATGACCCTGAGGTCAAGAGTTAAGCTCTTTCAACTAAGCCAGCCAAGTGCTGATTACAAAGATTTTTATAGTCTTAACCAGTAGTATATTTACACTTTAGGTCTTAGGTCTGCTCTTAAACACTCTTTAAAGGGATTAATAAATGCTGATGGCAAAAACCTTGTCCTGGAGAATAATATTTTCATTTGTTAATATTCTCATTTTAGGGACGCCTGGGTGGCTCGATTGCTTAAGTTTTGGACTCTTGATTTGGGATCAGGTCATGATCTCAGGGTCCAGGGACTGAGCCCTACATCGGGCTCCATGCTCAGCAGGGAGTCTGCTTGAGGATTCTCTCTCCCTGCCCTCCCTCCCCCGCTCACACATGTGTACTCTCTAAAATAAATCAATCTTAAAAAAAATTTCTCATTTTATTTTTAACCACAAGTTCCCCAATTCAGTACATTCTGTATTTGGAGGGGGATTATGCATAGGTGCTAGAAAAGCACTTCAGGGAATTATATGTCCCTTCTCCTGAAAGCTTCCTAACAGAGAAAAAGCAAGGTACAGACTTCTCTCTACTGCCATGGAGCTCTTTTCAGATGAACAGTGTGAAGGTGCTAGGGCAGCTCCCTGGTAGGTCACACCTGTGACACACTTGCTCCTTCCCAAGCACTATTTGAAGGGCAGATATGCCACGGTGGCTTAACGTTGAGATCAGAGAAGCATGAAGATGCATAAAGAACAGTTTCAAGAAAGTCAGTTAAGTTTACATCATGGAGCAGTATTCTTTTGAAATATGGAGATGAGCTGTAGACAGCAGTAATCAAAGACCCCTCCTTATAAGCCATGCTATGTGCTCCTCTTGGGGCATTCATACTAGACCATGCATCCCAATATTACTATATTGCCATATACTGTTTAAATTTAAGGTATGTGGCTTTGTAGAAAATTTGGAAACAGAATTACAAAGGAGAAAATACAAACCTGTTTGGTAATTCTATCACTTCTAACATTTTGGTATGTATCTTTTCAGTCTTTGTTCTACATATGTGTGCTTGCACATATGTACATGTGTGCATTTTATAAGTCTTTTTTTTTTAAGCTTTTATTTATTTATTTGAGAGAGAGAGCATGAGTGGGGTGGGGGAGGGACAGAGGGACCTGAGCCGAAGGCAGATGCTTAACCAACTGAGCCACCCAGGCACCCCTATAAGTCTTTAAAAAATTGAGATATAATTTACGCAAAATAAAATGCATATCTTTAGTGTTGGGTTTGATGAATTCTAACAACTGTAAAAGTCCATGTAATCACAACCCAAAAAAGACAACATTTCCATCCCCTGAGAAGTTCCCTCAAGCACCTTAACAGTCAATTCCATATCCCATTCACATCACTACCTGATTTCTAACATCATAGCTTAGTTTGCCTATAACTGGATTTCAATTAATTAGAATCATATAGTAGGTCTTCTTTTTGTGTCTGACTTGTTTTTTGCTTAACCTGACTCTGGGAGATTCATTGATGTCACTGCAGTCAGTTTGCTTTGTTCATTCAAATTGTTGAGCAGTATTCCATTTTAAGGATATATTACAATTTGTTTATCTAATAGTCTTCGTTTGGTGGACAGTAGGTCGTGTCCAGTTTGGGCAATTATAATAAAATAAGGTTGTTACATATGCTGTGGTACAAGCCTGCAGAGACATGTTTTCATATTTCTTGGGTAAATACCTAGGAGTGGAACTGCTGCATTGCAAGGTAAGTAATTAACTTTGTAAGAAACTCAAATCTTTTTCTAAAGTGGTTTTAGAATTTTACACCTCTACACCAACGTGCAAGAATTTTAGTTGCTCTGTAACTTCACCTACATTCAGTTGTGTTAATCTTTTTGATTATAGCCATTCTAGTGGGGGTGAAGTGATATTTCATTTGGATTATAATATTCCTTTCCCTAACGAATAATGAATGATGTTGAGCACCTGTTCAAAGGCTTGCTGGACATTTGTATATCTTCTTTTTTGAAATGCCCACGTAACTTTTATTTTTAATTAAATAATCTCTATGCCCGATGTGGGCTCAAACTCATGATCCCAAGATCAAGTCAAGAGTCACATGCTCTACAGACTGAGCCAGCCAAGTGCTGCCTTTTTAAATTGAAGTATAGTTGACACACAACATCACATTAGTTTCAGGTGCACAACACAGTGACTCCACAACTCATATGTTATGCTACGCTCACCACGAGTGCAGCTACCACCGGTCACCATTATAATACAACCGAGTACATTCCCCTATGCTGCACTCCCCATCCCTGGGACTTATTCATTCCATAACTCGAAGTTTATATCTCCTCTTTATGTGACTTTTTTTTTTTTTTTAAATCACTCACTGTACTATGAATATTTCTTCTAAAGAGTCTTTAAAAATGATTTGTGGATAACTGCGTAGTATTCCTTATATAGAGACACCAAATCTAATCCTTACTGATGGACATATCATTGTGTGCATTATCCTTAGGATAAATTCCAGAAAATATAATTAATGTTTTCCATACTATTGTAGAATCATCCATTTGCTGTTCCTCCAACTAGACTGAGGGTCAGTGAGGGTGAGGACTTCACCTTATTCATCTTTGTATGTCATGGGCACAGTGAGGACTCAATAACTGCTGAATATACTTTTGAATAACCTCTTGATATATACTACTCTGATATAAAAATTAGAAATAAAAACTATTTATAGCATTGCCTATTACTACTATAGAGAAATGGAGTCTAAGGATAGTAAGTTATGGTCATTTTAACTCTATCATATAAGTAATTATTAAATTGAAGTAGTTACTAAGATAGTAATTATTAACTAGTGTGAAACATTAAGGTTAGGAGAGTATATGGTAATAAACACATATGCCTGGGTGGAGGTGAAAATGCAGTCCTGTGGAGAACTGAAAACAGTACCAAGGGAAATCACAAAGTGATTGGGAAGGGATGTCTTTTATCTTCAATTTTTAATTTTTTTAAAAAATTTAATTTCAGTGTAGTTAACATACAGTGTTGTAAGAGATTCAGGTGTACAATACCGTGATTCGAAAGTTCCACTCACCACCCAGGGGAGGGGATGCCCTGCACTCCTCTGAGGCTGTGACTAGTTTTGTGCACTTACCTTGCCCTGGAACAAAAGGTCTAGAAAACTGAGGTATGATGGAAAGGGGTGGTCCAGGGGGACGGACAGTTTTGAGGGTGGTCAGCTGAGCTGGTGCTGGCGACTGAGCTGGTGAAATAATGGGACTACTGAGTTGAGGGCTGTGCTGTAATCACATCAAAAAAGCAGGTTAGCATTTTAGTCATGCTCTTTGCAAATTAACTGTTGGAGCAATTTCTTATTTTTTTTTCTGATTACAAATATGTATTTGTTAAAAAAATTAAAACACAGAAATTTATAATTTTCAACTTCCGAAGATAAACACTGGAACAGATTGTTTCTATGCATTTGCATCCATATGTCTATGTTTTACAAAAACGGAAGTAGACTATACATCCTATTTTTGAATCTTGCTTTTGTACCTGGACAGTAATAGTGTAGATACTTTTCCATGACAAAAAAATATACATTTATCTCATTCTTTTTGTCATGTTAACTGTTTAACATTTCGTTTTTAAACAATTCATACCTAAAGAACAATTACCAAAAATAGTACAAAGAATTCTCAGATTTCCCAAATGTTATTTTCTTATATTTTTTATCTCTCTCTTCATATTTTTAAATCTTTATCTCTCCCTTGTATATACTGTTATTTTTTTCCAAACTATTTGAGAATGAATTGCTTACAATACCCTCATCCCAAAATAACTTAGTGTCTTTTTCCTAAAAACAAGGACATTCTCCTATATAATTAACCAGAGTAGGATCATCAAAATCTATATAAAAGTGATTCTACTCTGTATGTAGTGGAGTGTTTAAGAACACTTGAAATAAAGATGTTTCTAAGAAAAGTCCTTGGAAAAAAGAGAATTATCAAAATCAGGCAACTAACAATACAGCAATATTATGTAATCTATAGAGTTTATTCAAATTTCACCAATTGTCCCACTAACATACTTTATAACAAAAAAAAGAAAGAAAAAAAAAAAAAGAAAAAAAAGTCTCCCTTTTTAGTCCAGAATCAAATGGTACATTAAGTTGTCACGTCTCTTTCATTTTTTTTTTTTTTTTAAGTAGCTTGGGGCTTGAACTCACAACCCTGAGATCAAGACCTGAGCTGAAATCAAGAGTTGGGATGCTTAACCGACTGAACCACCCAGGTCCTCCTTTTTCTTTTAAACTGGGAACAAAGACTTAGTCTTTTTTCTCTCTCATGACTTTGACGTTTTTGAAGATCAGTTATTTTGTAGAATGTCCATCAATTTGGGTTTGCCTGCTGCTTCCTTCATGCCCAAATTCACAGTGTACATTTGCATAAGGAGCACTAGAGAAGGGACAGTGTGTCCTTCTCAATGCATGAGATGGAACTTGAGGTCCACGTGTCAACATAGTCCTCGTGATATTTACTTCCATCACTTGGTTAAGGTGGTGTCTGCCAGGTTTCTTTGTTGTGAAGTTACTATTTTTTCTTTTCTCGTTATAAGTGTCTTAGGGGGAGATCACATTTTCTGTAAACAGAGAATTTTACTTCTTCCTTTCCAATCTGGATGCCTTTTATTTCTTTTTCTTGACTAATTGCTCTAGGTAGGGCTGCCAGTACAATGTTGGCTGATAGGTACCTTTTAAAATCTACTGAGATTTAACTTGTGGCCTAACATATAGACAGTCTATCCAAGAATACGTCCCATGTACACAGGAAGAGTATGAATGTTGCTGTTGTCAGGGAGAGTGTTCTCTACACCTCTATTGGATCTAGTTGGTTTGTTGTGTTTAAGCTCTCCATTTCCTTACTTACTTCTTGCCTGGTTGTGGTATCCCTTATTGAGAGTAGGGCATTAAAGTTTCCAACTATTATGTGACGGTCTGTTATCAGGTAAGTTAATTATTAGGTTCATATAATCAGGTTTATAAATATTTTATCTTCTTGCTGTATTGAACTTCTGTATCTTGAAAATTTTTTGGATCTAGAGACTTACTTTGTTTAATATTAGCAATAATAACCGCTATTCTCTTTTGGTTACTATTTTCATGAAATATCTTTTTGCATCCTTTCATTTTCAATTGATTTGTGTTTCTGGACTTAAGGTGAGTCTCGTAGACAGCATATAGTTAGATCGGGTGTTTTTATCCACTCTGCCAATCTCTGTCTTTATAGTTAAAATAACTACTGATAAAGAGGGACTTACCTTTGTCATTTTGCTTTGTTTTCTATATGCCTTCCAGCTTCCTCCCCACCCTTCATTTCTTGCATTACTGTCTTCTTTTGTGTTTACTCCATTTTTTGTAGTAAAACATTTAAATTCCTTACTCATTTCCTTCTGTATATATTCCCTAGGTTTTTTTTGGGGGGGTGTGGTTTACCTTGGGTATTACACCTAACATCCTAAAGTCACAACACTCTAATTTGAATTTATACCAGTCTAACTTCAATAATATACAAAAACTCTGCTCTGTTCACGTTTATTCATTCTCTTTTCTGTCTGTTCCTCAGACTTGATCATTTCCACTGTCTTGTCTTCAAGTTCTCTGACTCTCTCTTCAGCCTGCTCATATCCGCCACTGACTTCCTTCACTGAACTTTTCATTTCAGTTATATTTTCAGCTCCAGAATTCCTTTTTGGCTTCTTTTTAGGTTTTCTATCTCTTTATTGATATTTCAATTTTGTTCATATATTGTTTTCTTGTCTTTTTCCATATCTTTCTGTAGTTCTTCGAGCAACCTGAAGACAGGTGTTTTAAGGTCTTTGTCTAGGAGATGTGTCATCACGTCTTTTTCAGGGACAATCTTATACTGACTTTTTTTCTTCCCTTGCATGGGCCATACTGTCCTGTTTCTTTGCATGCCTTGTGACTCTTTGTTGAAAATTGGACATTTGGATCTAATAATGTGGTAACTGGAAATCAGATTCTCCCCCCTTCCCAGGGTTTGTTGTGCTTTGTTGTTGTTATGGTTTTTGGTTATTGACTGTTGCAGCCTGTCTCTGTGCCAAAGATCGGCCTGAGGTATAACCCTGAGGTCTTCTCAGGGTTTGGCCTGTGTCTTTCCCTGGAATGTGCCCTATATATTCAGTTGCTTCTGAATGTCCTAGGCTTACTGTGTGGCTCCCAAAATGGACTCAAAGAGAACAATGAAGGGAGGGTTTTGTCCGTTTAAGTCCCCTAGAAGTGTCAGGGGGAGAGATGTGCAACAATGTGGGGAGGTGCACCGACAGTGATTACTGCCCCTTTGTCTACACCTCTGTGATCAGAAGTAGAGACCCATGATGAGAACACAAATCCTTTGTATTTGGAGGACAGGGTCCTTTTTGCCCACCCTGACTCCTGTAAGCTGCTCTAGTAACAACGTGCACAGTTGCCTGTCTGGGGGCGGAGGTAAGGAAAGGTAGCTGCTACTGGGCTAAAAGCCGAATTTGACTGAATTTAATTATAATTTATCACCCAAGCTTTTCCTGGCAGATGCAAGCCTTAAATAGATTCTAGAGCTCCAAAACTGTTATATCAGACAGATTCTACCAGTGCAATTATTTCTAGGTGGAGAGAGAGAGACTCCTGATGCTTCTACTCTGCCATTTTCCTAGAATCCTCTCTCCTCCAGTGATGATTCTTGCCTGGTGGTTTGCAGGTGATGATTTTCTAATTTTATCATTCTATTTTTTATAGTTCACATTTTACTGTAAAGAAGAGCTTCACTTTTCCCCCATTCATTCATTTATATCAGTACAGACTCATGGGTTCTATTTTATTTTATGGGTGATCATTCATTTCTTATTTTATTCCTAAAGTATTCAAGCCTGGTCCTGTGTTCCTTGACACATCTCCATCATCCTTTAAGTACTTCATTACCTTCTGGCACAGCAACATGTTCCAGAATCATCTTGTACTTTTCCCTGAATGAACCCTGGCAATAGTCATTTCACTAAGGAGCCCTCGTTGCTTTTAGTTTGGAGAATGGTATTTAGAAACTACCATTTGGGTAGTAGGTGTATCCCATTCTTTTTAATATATACACTTAAGATATTTTCCTAAATGATATAGCAATTTATTTAATCGGTTATGCACTGTTGAATATCAAGATATTTTTAGTCTTTCAAGGTTACAACAGGTAAGAAAGAAATATTCGTGCACACGTATTCTTATATGCTTGTTCCAGAGTTTTTACTGGATAAAGTTCTAGAAGTAAATTTGTGGATCAAAGGCTATGTACCTTCTACATTTTTTTTTTTTAATTTGAGTACAGTTAACAGTTACATTAGTTTCAGGTATACAACACAGTGACTCAACTTCTCTATATATTATGCTATACTCACCACAAGTATAGCTACCATCTGACACCACACAATGCTATTACAATTATCACTGACTATATTCCTTATGATGAATGTCTCATCCCCATGACTTGTGCATTCCATATGAATGTATCGCCTGTATCTCCCACTCCCCTTCATCTATTATGTCCACCTCCCCATCCTCCCATCCCTCTGGCAACCATGTTTGTTCTATGTATTTATAGGTCTGACTCCGCTTTTTGTTTATTCGTTTTGTTTTTTAGATACCACATATGAGTGAAATCATATGGTATTTGTCTTTCTCAGACTGACTTAATTCACTTAGCATAATACCCTCTAGGTCCATCCATGTTGATGCAAATGGCAAGATCTTATCCTTTTTAATGGTTGAGTAATATTCCATTGTTTATATATACCACATTTTCCTTATCCATTTGTCTATCATTGTACGGTTAGGTTGCTTCCATATCTTGTGGCTACTGTAAACAATGCTGAAATAAACACAGGGCTGCTTAAATTTTCTTGAATTAGTGTTCCCATTTTCTTTGGATAAATACCCAGTAGAATTATTACATCATATGGTATTTCTATTTTTAACTTTTTGAGGAAAGTCCATACTGTTTTCCACAGTGGCTATATACCAGTTCGCATTCCCACCAACAGTGCATGAGGGCTCCTTTTCCTCTACATCCTTGTCAACACTTGCTATTTCTTGTCTCCTTGATTTTAGCCATTCTGACAGGTGTAAGGTGATATCTCATTGTGGTTTAGATTTGCATTTCCCTGATGAGTGATATTGAACATCTTTTCATGTATCTGTTGGCCATCTGTATGTCTTCCTTGGAAAAATGTTTATTGAAGTCCTTTGCCCAATTTTTAATTGGATTGTTAGTGGTTTTGGTGTTGAATTACTATGTGCCTTCTACATTTTCAAAAATGTCATTAAACTGCCTCCAAGAAGAATTCTATCAATTTGTAGTATCATCAAGAATGTACAAGAGAGTTTGTAACTGGACATCTCTGCCAACACTGCAAGTTTTAGTCTTCCTAAATTTCCCCAATATAGATAAAAATATTTTTATATTTTCATCTCATTAATGGCCATTTATTTTGTGAGCTAGCCTATAAATTGATCTTTGCCCTTCTTATTCTGATTTTGTCATGTGCACTGAAATATTTATTCAGTTTATCTTTAAAAAATATTTATTAATATTTTCTTTCAGGATGTTATTTTAGTTTTTTTTAAGTAATCTCTACACTCAATGTACATGAACATAATGAACTTCCATGGACCCATCACCCAGCTTTGACTGTGTTCTCCCCTGCTTTGTTCCCCCTAAAGAGTTTTAAGCAAATCTCAGATATCACAGCATTTCACATGCAAATATTTTAATATATAAATATTTTTTAATATTTTCATCTAATGGAACTATTTTTTTTTAAGTAGGCTCCACATCCAGTGTGGAGCCCAATGTGGGGCTTGAACTCATGACTCTGAGAACAAGACCTGAGCTGACATCAAGAGTCAGATGCCCAACCAAATGAGCCACCCAGGCGCCCCAGGAACTATTATTTTCTAAAAACAAAACAAAACAAAACATGATTCTCATACTAACAAAATTAGCGTATTTAAATATCCTATGATGAAAAATGTCTTTTGAGTGTTCAAAATCCAAGGAAGATCTGCATGTTGTATCTGATTATAACAGCTGAGTATCTTTTAATCTATGAAAGACTCACCCTTCATTTCAAAATGCTATTTTTTTTTTTTAAAGAAATGAGGCCAATTTGTCCAGGAAAATATTCCATGGTATAAGTTGTTTTTTTCCCCTTCCTATATTTTCTGTAAATTAATAGATAGATTTAGAGGCTTGGTTAGATTCAGGCTCCTTGTTTTTAATAAGACTACGTTATAAGTGATGCTGGGTACTTCCTTCTACACTATATTAGGAGGCAAGTAATATTTGGTTGACCCACTTTTTAGTGATCTTATAATTGAGCAGTTGCTTCATGTGTTGTCTGCCTAATCTATCCATTTTAAATTCCCCCATAAACCTTTTCCTAATGTTCCTGACATGTGCTAATGATTTTCTTTGATCCATTATTTTAGTGAAATTCCAAAAAGTCCACCATTGATTTTATATTTATTAACTGTATTTCTTCTACAATAAAGAGTGTTCTCACATCAACCTTCTGGTTACACTAATAGTTCATATGGAAAATGTAGGAAGATGACTTAATTTTTTTTTAAATCAAATTTTAGATCTAGTACATCTGATTTTTTTAAATTAAAAAATTTTGAATATGCAAAAGTTGAAAAATAATATTTATATATTGAAAGAAATAGTGTGGATATAGAGAATGTTCAAACTTCTTTACTAATCTGAGAGGATTTCAAATTCAAAGTCAAGCCTTATAAGGTCCATCACATGTGTCTAAAATGTAGAAAGTTATAAATTATAATAAACAAAAGAAGCATCTTACCTGAACAATATTGTCTACATTGCTAAATTCCACACACTTCTGCCCTCTCTGGTGATCACAGTAATATTTGTTTTGTTTCCATTGTGGGGGTGAGTGGGCACGAGATTGTGGATTGTTTGGTACATTGAGCTGCATCATCACCATTCCTCCAGCAGGGGGCGGAGGTGGCACAGCTGGAAATCAGAGTTGGGACACTGCAATCAGTATACTTTACCAACTAGCTGGTATCTTTAAAACACTAAGAAAATGGCAATAATTTTACACTTCTGAACAAAACTTTACTATCATATATGCGAGCCAGATTTAAGCCCTAGAGCTCCATGCTACAAGCGTGTGTGTTTAAAAAGGCATTAAAATGGGACTCTGTAGGCCTAAACATCTTATTCTAAAAGTAACAGTTCCACAGTTACTCAGGGAAGTCCAATTACCTACTACCGAACCTAGTAGACAGTAGCATAATTGAGACATTATCTATAAAAGTGATTAATTTAAAAAATAAATTAATTTTAAAACTGGCATTAGATACACAGAGAAGAAAAAGTTTGGGATGTGGGAATCAGAAAGCACAATTTTAGTACTCTGAAATGTTCTAGGACTCTGGGAAAATCACTTAACCTTTTTTATTACGAGTTCTCATCTGAAAACAGCAGCAAAGACTTCCTTGACTAACTTTATTTATTTATTTTAAAGACTTTATTTATTTATTTGACAGAGAGAGACACAGTGAGAGAGGGAACACAAGCAGGGGGAGTGGGAGAGGGAGAAGCAGGCTTCCCGCTGAGCAGGGAGCCTGATGCGGGGCTCGATCCCAGGACCCTGGGATCATGACCTGAGCCGAAGGCAGATGCTTAACGACTGAGCCACCCAGGCGCCCCTCTTTGGCTAACTTTAAAAAGTTGTACTGATCACATGCATGCATAAACACTTGTTAAGTGTATAACAGAGATAAGTAGTCTATTATATCTGTCTCCTTATCTGATTTATTTCTCTTGTGTATTAGACTGCAGCACTACTAGTATTAGGCATGTATGTTTCCTGCCACCCACCCCTTCAGCGTAAGGTGAGGTAGGATTCTTATGCCTCAAGGGCCTTAGTTTGCACTGTAGTAACCAAAATGGTAGTTTCCAGTTCCCTAGAAGTAGAGCCAGGCTGACCAGAGAGGCAAACCATAGAGGGCTGACTGCTTAGGGACACCTCAAAGTTCTCCTCAACGACAGCAGCCATGCTGGATGCACACTATTAGCCATTTATTTCATAATCATTTACTATTTCTCAGAGATTTACATATGTCAAGAAATCATTATAATAAAATATGGCATCATGATAAAGGATTAAGACACTACAGAAGCCAAAAAAAGAAGCAACAAACTCTATTTTAAATACTAGGGAAGCCTTTGTAGAAGAGGTGATTTTTGAGTCAAACCATAAGCACAAGCAGGATTTTGGCAAATAATGGTGGACGGGCATTTCAGGGAGAGGGAGGAACAGGTACAAAAGTGTCTTTGGCATGAAAAAGCATGGTACTTTCTCAAAACACAGTTCTGTTGGACCTGAACATGTAAATATAAATAGGAGGCTTACTTGCTAGGGAGTTTAGACAGAATCCATGCACATTCCTGATTCAGAGGAAAGTATTTCTTGAACAGTGTGTGTGTGTGTGTGTGTGTGTGTGTGTGTGTGTGTGTGTGTGTTGGGGAGGTGGAAAGCTGGGTGTGGGGGAAACATGAAACCATGCAAATAAGATGTGCAAAGACTGACCAAGAATGGTGGCAGTGGGGAAGGAAAGAAGGCATGATATTTGAGGGAATGGTGGCATCACGAATGTGAAAGGAGAGAAAGAAGAGAGGTGATTACGACTTTGAAAACTTTTTGGTCCCTAGAGAGAGGGTGAGGTAAGGGATGCAGGAAGAGGAAGGAGTATTAAATCTGAAGTGCCTCTGGCACAACCAGGTAGGAATGCCCAGTAGGCAGTTGGCTATCTGCCTCTTCTTAGCCAAAAGAAGATTTGAGAGGCGCTGGCAAAAAACAGTTGTTGAAGGTTTGGAGGTGGATGCGTCCGCTAGGAAGAGCATGAAGAGTAAGGAGATGATCCCAGAGAACATCAATGTTTATGAGGCAGGGAAGGAAGGAGAGTCTGAGGACGAGAAACAGGATAGCAGTGTGGGAGTAATAACAGCAGAAAAGGAAGCAGCGGACGGGAACTGTTAGCTCTGAATTTGCAAGGCACCCTAAATATCTTGGCTATATCTCAGCACATAACAAGTTGAAAACTGCATTTGAGAAATGCCTAAGGAACTTAATTTCTCAAATGGACAAACCATTACCTATTTTCCAATTATATTCATACCTGCACACTGGTGGCTTTGAAGCTGCTGGGAATTGCCTGGTGAAGTAGTTCGAGGAAACTGTACTTGTTCTGATCCCGGATGTGGCAAGTAACCTACTGATGAGCTACGGCGGAAAAATCAAACACAAAAACACAGCACAGTGAGATGGAGAGGACTGTAAAGATTCTTTGAAAGAACAAACCTACAAATTTATTTAAATGAAATTATTTTTCAAATTGGTTAGGAGTAAAAATAAAATCTACCTCTATTCTCTAAGAGTTATGAACAATTACTTTTTGGACAAAAATCTATGTTATGACAGTAATACTGATTTTTTTTAAATCAGGAAACACCACTCCTAATTTCATTGCTCTTACTTCTTTACAACTTATTCTAAATATGACTTTTTTATTATTCAAATAATTATTTAAAAAAGAAGAAAAATAACTTTACAAAATGAAAAATTAACTTACTTGGATCTCACTAAGCTATATTTTAGAAAAGAGAATATGCAGTTTGACAACGAGACTCAGAGAAAAATGTTTTACTGCCTTTTAAAAAAAATTTTATTTATTTATTTGACAGAGAGAGAGAGAGAGAGAGCACACAAGCAGGGAGAGCAGCAGAGGGAGATGGAGAAGGAGACTCCCTGCTCAGCAGGGAGTCCAACTTGGGCCTTGATCCCAGGATCCTGAGATCATGACCTGAGCTGAAGGCAGATGCTCAGCCAACTGAGCCACCCAGGTGCCCCTGTTTTATTGCTTAAAATATGTACTAAGAATAAAGGAAATAGTAAAACATAATTCTGACATATTCTAACATAAATACTGACAAAATTAAAGGCTGCTAGTATAAAACTATTCAGTTTTTCCTGTATTTTTCTTTTTAAAAAGATTTTATTTATTTATTTGAGAGAGAGAGAGCAGTAGAGGGGAGAGGCAGAGGGAGAGGAAGACTCCCCGCCGAGCAGGGAGCCCCACATGGGACTCCATCCCAGGACCCCAGAATCATGACCTGAGCTGAAGGCAGATGCTTAACAGACTGAGTCACCCAGGTATCCCTTTTCTTTATTTTTCAAGTTAATCTTTGAGACTCAAACTAACATGGGATCTGTCACAATATGTCTTTTAAAGTTTTCTCTGTTTAGCAAATTCTTTGAGGAAAATATTTTTTTTTAAGATTTTATTTATTTATTTGAGAAAGAGAGAGACACAGCGAGAGAGGGAACACAAGCAGGGGGAGTGGGAGAGGGAGAAGCAGGCTTCCCGCAGAGAAGGGAGCCCGATGCGGGACTCAATCCCAGGACCCTGGGATCATGACCTGAGCCGAAGGCAGCCGCTTAACTGACTGAGCCAGCCAGGCGCCCTGAGGAAAATAGTTTCAAATTAGAGAGTGATACTATTCATTCTTTCTGAGAATTCGCAAGTAATCAGAATTTTTTTTTTTTTAAGTAATCTCTACACCCAATGTGGGGTTTGAACTCACAACTCCAACATCAAGAACTGCATGCTCCACTTACTGAGCCAGCCAGGCACCCCTCAAGTAATCAGAGTCTTAATTTATATATAAAACCCCATTAGTTACCAGTCTTTTTTCATCATTTAAAAAAACTTCCTTACATAGTATAATTTCTTAATCTAGCTTTAACAACTTTTTTTTTTTTTAAAGATTATTTATTTATTTGACAGAGAGAGACACAGCGAGAGCAGGAACACAAGCAGGGGGAGTGGAAGAGAGAGAAGCAGGCTTCCCGCGGAGCAGGGAGCCCGATGTGGGACTCGATCCCAGGATCCTAGGATCATGACCTGAGCCGAAGGCAGACGCTTAACGACTGAGCCACCCAGGCGCCCTAGCTTTAACAACTTTTTGCATTAAAAATACGTTAGATCCAACTACTGAATTATTATAAAGACTATAGGGAGATGTGTTCAACACCATGACACAATCAGTAAAATTCACACTATGGGACACTCAAGACAAATGTATAAAAACATAAGCAATATTTGTAGTGTAGTTGGAAATAAAAATGCTAACTAGATATTTGATATAACTAAGACGTTAACT
Source organism: Callorhinus ursinus (assembly GCF_003265705.2). Lineage (NCBI taxonomy): Eukaryota > Metazoa > Chordata > Mammalia > Carnivora > Otariidae > Callorhinus > Callorhinus ursinus. The sequence continues at coordinate 91,340,749 of NW_027397064.1, forward strand.
ATGACAATTTTTAACATGCGAAAGTAGTTCTGTGGGTTAAAAAAAAAAAAAACTTTCAGGGATTCCTAAACTGAAATACTCATGATTGAAATGCCATGATATCTGAATTTATTTACAATCTTATGGAAAGAGGGTGAAATAGAGCTTTAGAGGAAAACAGATGGGTCATTAGTTAATAACTGTAGAAGTTACGGGTACATGGGGGTTCAGTGCACTTTACATTTATGTGCACTGAAGAATTTCTGTAACAGAAAGTTAAAAATGTTTCTCTAAATCAGGCAGACAATTCTCCAATTACTAAAAATTCATAAAGTTTTATTGATTTTTAGTAGCAGTAACTCATTGTGGTTCAATAAAATAAGGAAAAAGAAAGAGATGTAAAGGGAAGATTTCACAAAAGGTGATTTGGGACCATATGACAAAATGTAAAAACAGTACTTCCTGAAATTGATATTAGTTATGATTGGGATGCATTATGAGTCTTAGCTAAGCTGTGGAAATAACACAGCTCAAGACATGGTTTGTAAACATGCTGCTACCAGGAGAACAGAAAGTTTCACTATAGGGTGGAAGGATTTTTAGGTTCTGTTTTCTAATTGGGATACATGCCCCCTTGGGCCATACAGGACCCCTCACCCTGATCTTGTTCACTAAGCACCTTCTAATGGCTTATCCAAGTTCTGAGGCACATGAGTGACAGGAAGCCACCCAAAATAGGAGTAAGAATATTCAGGTCACTGAGATGAATGATATATCCCAAACTACTAAACTACAAATTGCCATTCACTTTACCATTTTACTGGGTTTTAGTTTTATATAGTTAGTATAAATTGGTTTTCTAGTCCTAGATTATCCCTTAGGTAAATGAATTATAAAACTGAGTTCCAAGACTAACTGATCTCCTCCAAAAGACATGAAGATACTTCAAGGGATATAGACTGGGCAATGAATATCTCTCTTAAATTTCTTAAATGGTCTATTTTCAATTACCATCTATTTTGTCTTTTACAAAGGCAGAACTAGAGTAGGTTAGAAAAAAAAAGAAAAGCAAAAGAGTCAGCTTAACACTCTCACTTTAAAAATACAAATATTTAAATAATATATCAAAAAGGAAAAACCGTTTTGTAGTAATTTCAAAAATTTCTCCTTTAGAGACAGGGTATAAACAGAAAGGGTACTTTTAATTTTTTATTTTTATTTTATTTTAAAGATTTTTATTTATTTGACAGAGAGAGAGAGAGAGAGAGAGAGCGCACAAGCAGAGGGAGAGGGAGTAGCAGATTCTTTGCCGAGCAGGGAGCCCGACGTGGGACTCGATCCAGGACGCTGGGATCATGACCTGAGCCGAAGGCAAATGCTCAACCAACTGAGCCACCTAGACGTCCCAGAAAGGGGACTTTAAAGCAAAACACCAGGCCTAGTTCTTGAAGAAGTTCAGACCCTACCATTGAACAGGAAAATAAAACATCAATCCCATGAATCCATTTGGTTCCAAGCTTCCTGAAAACCATGTATGTAAATTAAAACTAGTAATATCAACTTTCAAAGGTATTAGAGTTCATTGCAACAAAAATTCGCCTTGCCACTTACACCAATTGTTTTGCTATATTTTTTAGGAGCTGTCCCTTCCCATTCTATGGTACAGCCAGGTCATATTGCTGCAAAATTGCCTCTATGGGATCAGCAGAGATTGATAAATGATGAAAGGTTTCTTCTTCTGGGTTTTCTATAATGTTCATCTTATTCCTACAATGTTCCACGATAATTCATAGGTAAAAATTCCTCTTTCCTCTAGTCATTTGTTTTTGCATTCTTACTGTATTTTGGAATCAAAGCCATAATGGGAGAAATGATAAACACATTATGTATTTTTAAAATCAGAAACCTACTGTAGTCTACCAAAGTATGAAGAATTTTTAAGTGTCCTATAACCATTTATGAATGCTTAAAACGGTCCTTTTAAGGCGTATGCCTGATGCCTCTTTGATTAGATCATGGTAATCTATTTGATACACTATGAGTGGAAATTAATTCTTATTAAGATAGACTCATTGGATATTCTTGCAAATTCAAGTGATATTACATTGCTCTCTATTTTAATGGCTTTGACATTTAATACTTGATACAGTGGAAAGCACCATGGATTTGGGTGTCAGAGGGCAGCATGGGTTTGAGTTCAAACTCCATTTATTTGTAGTATGTCTTTGAACTTCAGCTCTCTCTTCAGTAAATGTGTGATTAATCTTTACCTTACCAAATATGAGGAAAGACTTGGCCAAATAATTCAAAATACAAATAGTCAAATGCAAAAACGTACATCTTCATTAATGATCAAAGAACCGAATTAAAATGAGATATGTCTTTATGAAACATGAAAACAACAAAAACAAGTCAGTACTTACAAGGATTGTAAATCAAAGGAAGATTTTGTCAAAATGCACTTAAGGACCTTAAAAACACATATTTTTTAACTTACTAATTTCCCTCTAAGGACTCTATGCCAAGAAAGAAATTCAGATTGCTCACTAACTGGTTCAATAAAGTGAAAAAGATGAATATGACCTGTATGTTGTTCTTTTATTTTGTTTTAAAGATTTATTGATTTGAGAGAGAGAGAGGGAGAGTGTGAGCAGGCAGAGGTACAAAGGGGGAGGGGGAAGGACAAGTAGACTCTGTTGTGAGCTTGGAGCCCAACGAGGGGCTCGATCCCATGACCCCAAGATCATGACCTGAGTCAAAATCAATTGTTGGACGGACACTCAACAGACTGAGCCACCCAGGCGCCCGACCTATATGTTCTCTTCCAAACTATATGAAAAGAAAAAAGACAGAGGAAAAATATGAATGTGACAATAACAGTCAACTTAGGGTTGTGGGAATATAGCTGATTCTTGACAATTTATATCATTTGGTATTTTCCAAAAAGGCATGCGTACATTATATAAGTATAAAAGATAAACGCTAAAAATATCCAATGAAAACTGCCTGGAAAGTTTCACGTTTAAATGTTGCTTTAGGGATTTAATTTCAGTGATTGATCTGAATCTCCTTCAGAACTCCTCAGGAATGTCAGAGTGAGGCCATCTGGATGGAGACAGTTAATACTGATCCTCTGCAACATAAACCTTCAATTCGTTTGAGGGTCAGCCGCTCAGCTGAGTTTGCTGTGTCTAGAAGAAAATATTAGTTTTTGGCCTTATAATCTTTTTGCAAGTCAAGGTGATTTCTAGCTTATATATTTTTGTGATGATGGTACTTACTTAGGACAATATAAATAAAACTCTCAACTAATTAGAATCTGACCAAACTACATGCTCAATTAAAAATAAATATCAAATAAAATTTTTACTGTACAATATTTTAGGTTTTCCCTTAAATGTGAATGGCCAATTTTCCTTAGCTTTCTGGTTAAATGTTCGTATTTATACAAATACTCATTTACAGCTTACCTATTCCCAAATGTAAGCTATTTCTAAAAACTCAATACACTAAAAAACAGAGAAAAGAAAATATTTAAAAGACAAATAAAACAAAGATGGGATAAGGCCACCTGAGATAAAATTGTTGCTTTCCTTGAGCACTGAATCTAGCTTTGTGTTTCTTGGTAGCTAAGACAAAACGGTGAACCCAGAGGGTAAAACTCTGCCGGGATGATAAAAGAAGGAAGCATTTAAGCCTCTGGCAGGTGCTGGATTACAGACATATCACAATTATATTCTATGATGAATTTAAAGCATGTAGTTAATTATAGAAGAATACAGTCTTTTGATATGAGACACAGTTCATATTGTACTATGAAACTGAGGGACTGGGGTGGAAAACTGGCCTTATGATAGGATTATTTCCCATTAAATAAACAGGTAGGCTGCAAAAGTACCTGCAGTAAGGGCTAACATTTTCCTTACAAATGAACTTTGAATTTTTCAATTACTGGTACGAGAGCCAAAAGTCCACTATAATATTTCACATAAAAATGCCTTTGGCTTGAGCACCGTAAGGGCAGCTATTATTAAACACAATCAACCATAAATACATCTCTGGTGCTCTTGGGAGAATGACTGATTTTGAGAAGAACCATATTCTGACCAACTCACTAGGATGAACTTGCTATCATTAAGCAGCTGCGTTACTGAACCTGCTGGCTACATCACTTTAGTAGCTCAGTGAAGTGGTAGAAAACATAGGCCAAACAGTAATTTTAGCTTTATTATAGTTGACCTTAAGTTGCTCTTTCTGGCAATAATTTAACTACTTATTAAATCTGCTCTTAGAGTGACACCATAATATTGTCATTGACACTGAGGATGATGGTTATACACCTATGGGGATAAGCTAAGGAACATGGATCCTGTTCCTCAAATAGCTTCATCAAATCTTTTAAATATAATTTCAAAAGATGGGATGCCAGAATAGTATAATTTCATATTTTTTAAATCAGTATTTCACCTATTAGAAACTGATTTCTGGCATGACAGCAATTCTGTTAAACTGCCCCCTAGTGGAACTGGTGAATCTATAAAAAAAGCAACCACTTAAAGCCTCTGGAAATGGTTCTAAGGATGACTAGTAAATAAGAAACATCTTAAGAACATCTACAAAAACTTGGCAAGAAAGGTTAGTCTAGTATTTGAACCAAGACTCCTCCCCCTGGTCCCCCCAGTTTAGTGAGAGATAGACTACTCCAGACAGCTGCAGCCAAGAACACGGAGCTCCTTCTCCTTGCAGCACCCAGATGGAGGGCTTTCTTCCAAGGAGGAGTGGTATGTCAGCTTTCTCATCTTGCCCTCAAATACCTGTGCTGAAGCTAAGTCCAGTGTGAGTGAGGCTGAGAGGTGGAAACTCCTATTCCCCCAACCTCCATTTGTGGAACTGAGGGTCTACTGTGGGTATGACATGTTGAGCAAGTACTGGGCCCTGGCATGATCACTCTTGCCCCAGCTCCTTAAGTGGTGATTCCATGTCAGGAGAGGTAAGCTGAGGACCCTAGGTTCTGGTTCCCTCACTCTCCACCAAATATTCAGCTCATAGGGGAGGTTAGGGTGTGATTCTGAAAGAAGCTTATGATTGTCCACATCTCCAGCTCCACAGCTCTCACTCAGATTTTTCTGAGGAGTAAACACTGTAAAACAGCACCTAATTTCCTCCCAAAAGAACTATCTTAATTGCAACAGAAAGGGAAGAAGTTCAAGCCTACATGTGCGGTCAAGAACGGCAGAGGTTATGGTAAAGACAACTGGGAGATTCAGGCTAAACTGTAGGCCTGCTAGTTTGCAGGAGAGCATCAGGTGAAAAAACAGCTGGAAGGAGTCCTCTTGAGATCAGAATAAAAATCAAACACTGACCCCAGAAACTTTATCTTCAAAGGAGCCAGATTTTGATAGGATTACTTTGTAGAGCAATTTATGCACCAGGGCATTGTTAAAAACAATAGAGCAACGAGCTGGCAGTTAGTAGAGTTTAACAGTTGGGTGTTCTAAGGGAGAGAGGAAGAGAGTCCTAAAAACACTGTCATCCTAGAATGACAGTGAGAATACCCAAAGCTTTCCCTCCTTGTGAAAGATCAGAGGCTGAACATTGGGGGTGGAAGAAAGTAAAAGAGACTTCATTAAAATGATCCAGTAAGTCACTAAACAAATAAAGTAAACAACAGGGGTGCCTAGATGGCTCAGTTGGTTAAAAGTCTGACTCTAGATCTCATCTCAGGGTTGTGAGCACAAGCCCTGCACTGGACTCTATGCTGGGCATGGAGCCTACTTTAGACTTAAAAAAAGATGAAAAAAATTAAACATCAAGTACCCAAAGTTGCTACAATATATCATCTAAAGTATCTAACTGAAAAAAAATACAGGGCATGCAAAGAAACTGGAAAGTATGACTTATACATTAGATAAAAGCAGGATACAGACAGTTTCTACAAAAAAGAACAGATTTTCACACATTCATCAGAAAAAGACCATAAAGTAATCATTAGAAGCAAGTTCACAGAACCAAAGGAAACCATGTTTAAGGAAGAGAAAATGGTGACAATATCACATTAACAAACAGAGAATATTAATAAAGACACAGAAATTATAAAAAAGAACCAAATGGAAATATGGCATTGAAAACCAGTTAAAATAAAAAATTCACCAGAAGGGCTCAAAAGTAGATGTGAACTGGCAAGAGAAAGAGTAAGTGAACAGATAGATCATGCAAGCTGAAGAACCAGGAGAAGAAAGAACAAAGAGAAAAAAGAGCCTCAAAGAAATGTGAGATATCATCAAGTACACCAACACATGTATAATGGGATTATCAGAGGAGAGAAAGAGAAAAAAAAAATCCAGAAATAATGGCTGGAAATATCCCAAATTTATTGAAAAACAATGACTTACTCATCAGGAACCTCAATGAACTCTAAACAGGATGAAGGCAAAAAGATCCAAAGAGACATCATAATAAAAAGGCTGAAAATCAAAGACAAATAACAAGGAAAAAAAATGACTAGCTACTTATAATGAAAACCCATTAAGATTAATAGGTGACTTTTCAGCAGATGGGAGGGTGTCCAGAAGGCAGTAGGATAACACATTCAGAGTGGTCAAAGAGAAAAAACTATCAACCAAGATTCCTATATCCAGCAAAGCTATTCTCTCAAAAATGAAGGCAAAATAAAAACTTTCCCTAGTAAATAAAAACTGAGAGAATTTGTTGCTGCCAGACACACCTTACAGTAAATACAAATTAGAATATACATAAATTGATAAAGAGTATCAGGATCATGGACTGAATGTTTGCCCCTCCCCACATTCACATGTTGAAGCCCTAACTCCAATGTGATGGTATTGGGAGATGAGGCCTTTGAGAAGTAATTAGAGTTAAATGAGGTCATGTGGGTGGGGTCCTGGTCCAATGCAGTTAGTACTCTTTTAAGAAGAGACATTAGAGTTTCTTTTCACTCTCTCTGCTTGCACACACTTAGGAAAGGCTATGTGAGCACACAGCAAGAAGGCAGCACCAAGGGGAGAATTCTTGCCAGACATCAACCCTGTTGGTACTTTAATCAATCTTGGACTTCCAGTCTCCAGAACAGTGAGAAAATACATTTCTGTTTTTAAGCCAAGTAGTCTATGGTATTTTGTTATGGCAGCCTAAGAGGATGGATACAACCAGTACAGGAAATTATTTGATTGTACAAGACAGGAGAAATGCATATTTTACTTCCTTTCTTCTAATTGATTACAAAAAAAACTGTATAAAAGAATATATATATAATGTAATGTTGGGCCCATAGCATACAGAAATGTAATATATCTGTCAATGATAGCACAAAGGAAATAGGAGCAAATCTACAGTGGGATAAGGAAATGCCTACAGATGGGAACGTGATAATTATAACAGGTATTTTTTTCTATGTGACGCTATAATTAAGCAGGTATAAATAAGAAGTTTATTTGGATATGTTAAGATGCATATGGTAAATCCTAGAAAAACCACTAAAAAATGCTAAAAGAGTAAAAAAAAATCATTAAAGAAAAAGTGACATCGGGAAATATTCACTTAATGCAAATAAAGCAGGAAAAGTAGAAATGGAGGAATAAAACACAGAAGAAAGAGAAAACCAAAGCAAAATGGTAGACATAAGTCAATTACATCAATAACATTAAATGTGAATGGATTAAAGAATTCAATCAAAAGACAGAGATTGTCATAAGAATTAAAAAAATGATCATACATTGTCTATAGGAGACACACAGGAATAAAAGGATAGAAAAAGATATATCATGCAAACAGTGACCATGAGAAAGTTGGAGTGATTATATGTTAATATAAGACAGACTTAATTTAAAACAAAAAACGTTTTGAGAGATAAAGATTTCATAATGAAAAAGTGTAAGTTGGACAATGTAACAGTTATAAACATATCAGCCCCTAATAAAGGAGCACCAAAATACATGAAACAAACACTGATGAAATGAAGGGAGAAATAGACAATCCATAGTAACACGTGAAGAATGCAATGGCCCACTTTCAATAATGGATAAAATAATAACACAGAAGATTAATAAAGAAATAGAAGACTTGGATAGAACTATAAACCAACCAGACCTAGAAGACATCTACAGAACCCTCAATCCAATGACAATAGAATACACGATAATTTTCAAATGCACACAGAACATTCTGCAGGACAGACCATATCGAGGCAATGAAACAAACCTCAAAAATTTTAAAGGACAGAAACAATACAAAGTATGTTCTCCAACCACAATGGAATGAGATTAGAAATCAGTAGGAAAAAATTGGGAACACAGATGAGTGAAAATTAAACAATGCAACCCTAAATAACCAATGGATCAAAGAAGAAATCAAAAGGGTAACCAGAAAATACTTTGAGATGAATGACAATGAAGATACAACATACCAAAGGAGAGAACTAAAGCAGTGCTTAGAGGGAAATGCATAGCCTTAAATGCCTATTTGAAGAAAGAATGATTTCAAAGCAGTAACCTACACTTCCAACTTAAGACATGAGGGGAAGGGGAAAGAGCAAACCAAACCTAAAGCAACTGGAAGAAAGTAAATAATAAAGATTGCAATGGAAATAAAATACAGAAAAGAAAAACAGGAAAAAAATCAAATCCCAAATATGGTTCATTGAAAATATCAACAAAACTGACAAACTTTTTGTTAGACTGACAAAGAAAAAAAGAGAAAACCCAAATTATTAGAATCAGAAACAAAGAGGGGATACTACTGACTCTACAGAAATAAAAAGCATAATAAAAGAACACTATGAAAAACTGTATACCAACAGATTCGATCAAATTCCTAGAAATACGTAACTACCAAAGTGAACTCAAGAAGACATAATCTGAATAGACCTAAAACAAATCAAGAGACTGAAGTAGTAATCAAAAAGCAACTTATAAACACAAAAGTTCCATCATAGAAGCCTTCAACAGTGAATTCCATCAAACATTTAACAACAGTTCCTCATACAATCTTCCAAAAAATAGAACACTTTCCAACTCCTTCTATGGGGCTAGTATTACCCCAATACTAAAATCAGACAAAAGTATCACAAGAAAACAACAGACTGATACTTCTTGTGAATATAGATGCAAACATCCTTAATACACTATACTAACAAGTGAACCCAGCAACACATGAAAATAATTATATACTAAGACTGAACAGGATTTACCCCAGGAATGCCAGGGCCGTTTTGTAACTGAAAAATCTATTAATGTAATATATCAACAGAATAAAAAACAAAAATCACATGATCATGTCAATAGGTGCAGAAAATGTATTTGACAAAATCTAATACTCTTCCCTAATAAAAATATTCAACAAACTAGGAATAGAGGAGAATTTTCTCAACTTGACATAGAGTATCAATAAAAAATCCACAGCTAGCAGGAGAGGAAGAATGAAGGGGAGTAAGTCAGAGGGGGAGACGAACCAGGAGAGATGATGGACTCTGAAAAACAAACTGAGGTTTCTGGAGGGGAGGAGGGTGGGGGGATGGGTTAGCCTGGTGATGGGTATTGAGGAGGGCACATTCTGCATGGAGCACTGGGTGTTATGAACAAACAATGAATCATGGAACAGTACACCAAAACAAATTATGTAATATATGGTGATTAACATAATAAAAAAATTTAAAATAAAAAAAAATCCACAGCTAACATCATACTTAAGGTGAAAGAATGGGTGCTCTCCTGCTGAAATCATAAACAAGGATGTTTGCTCTCATTATTGTGCTGAACACTGTACTGAGGTTCTAGACAGAGAAATGAGGCAAGAAAAGAAAAGGCATCAGATTGAAAATGAAGAAGCAAAACTATTATCTTCACAGATGATATGATCTTATATATGGAAAATCCTAAAAAATCCACTGAAGTGTTCAACAAGGTTGTATGATACAAGATCAATACAAAATACAAATACATACAAAATACAATATATACAAAAATAAACTGTATTTCTATACATTTCCAATGAATGAGCAAAATAAAATTAAAGCAATTCCATTATAGTATCATTAAAAAATGAAATACTTAGGTATACACTTAAGAAAAGAAATACAAAATTGACTCTGAAAACTCAGGAACACTGTTGAAAGAAATAAAAGATCTAAATAACTGGAAAACATCCCATATTCATGGAATGGAAGACTTAACATAGTTAAGATGTCAATACTTCAAATTAATCTATAGATTCAATGCAATTCCCACCAGAATCCCAGCTGACTTCTTTGTGGAAACTGACAAGCTGATTGTAAAATTCATATAAAATTGCAAAAGACCCAGAATAGCCAAAACAGTCTTGATAAAGATCAAAGTTGGGAGGACTCACATATCCCAATTTCAAATTTCATCAATACAGTGTGGCACTGGCACAGGAGAGATATATTAATAGAAGAGTATTCAGAAATAAACCCAGACATCTACGATTATCTGATTTTTTAAAAAAGATTTTACTTATTTGAGAGAGAGAGAGCATCTGTGCAAGAGAGCACAAGAATGGGGGAGGTGTGGAGGGAGAGAGACGAGCAGATTCCCTGCTGAGCAGGGAGCCCGATGTTGAGCTTGATCCCAGGACCCTAAGATCATGACCTGAGCCAAAGGCAGACACTTAACTGACTGAGCCACATAGGCGCCCCAATCATTTGACTTTTGTTAAGTGTGGCAAGACCATTCAATGGGAGAAGAATAGTTTTCAACAAATGGTGCTGGGGCAACTAGACAGCCATGTGCAAAAGACTGTAGTTAGGTCTAGTCTCTTACCATATAAAAAAATTAACTAAAAATGGATCAAAGATTTAAATGTCAGAGCTAAGACTAAAAGTTTTAGAAGAAAATATAGACATGAATCTTTGTGATCTTGGGAGTTAGTAATTATTTGATATGACACCAAAAGAATGAGCAACAATAGAAAAATAGATAAACTGAACATCAAAGTTAAATACTTTTGTATTTGAAAGAACTACATGAATAAAGTGAAAAGACAACCTACAAAATGGGAGAAAAGATTTGTAAGTCATACATCTGCTAAGGGACTTTTATCAGAATACAGGAAGAACTCTTACAATTTAATAATAAAGAGACATATAACCCAATTATATTGGGCAAAGATTCCGAACAGACAAATTCCAAGAAAGATATACAAATGGCTAATGAGCACATGAAGAGATATTCAATATCTCAGTCATCAGGGAACTCAGTATCAAAATCACAATGAGACATTACTAGAAGGGCTATAAGTCAAATAATTAACAAGTATTGGCAAGGATGTGGAGAAATTAAATCACTCATGCATTGCTTAAGGGAATTTAAAATGGTGTGGCTGCTTTGGAAAAGTCTGGCAGTTCCTCAAATGATTACACAGAGTCACCATGATCCAGTAATTCCACTCCTAGGTGTATACTCGAGAGATATGAAAACATATGCCCACACAAAAACTTACAAACTAATGTTTATGGCAGTACTGTGTGGAACCAACCCTAATGTCTTTCAACTGACAAATGGATAAGCACAATGCGGTAGATCCATACAATGGAATATTATTCATCTATAAAAGTAGTGAACTACTGATATATGCTAACATAGAATAACCTTAAAAAATTATGCTGAATATAAGTAGCTCATCACAAAAGACTACCTATGATTCCATTCATATGAAATGTCCATAACAGGGAAATCTATAGAGATAGAAAGTAGATTAGTGGCTGGGAAATGCTGGTGGTGGTGGTATCAAACGGTGATAGCTAAAGAGTACAGTTTATTTCCTTTTTATTTTCATCAGTATATTCACATTAAAACATTTAATTGTGGTGAAATACACATAACTTACAATTTACCATTTTTAAGTGTGTAGGTCAGCGTCATTAAGTATATTCATATTATTGTACAATCATTACCACGAACCATCTCCAGAACTCTTTTCATCTTGCCAAACTGAAACTGTATCCAGTAAATACCAGCTCCCTACTCCTTTCCCCAGCCCATGGCAACCACCATTCTGTGAATATGACTACTCTAGGTACCTCACAGAAGTGGAATCATACAACACTTGTCTTTTTGTAACTGGCTTATTTCATATAGCATAATGTCTTTAAGATTCATCCATGATGCAACATATCTGAATTTCCTTCCTTTTAAGGCTGAATAATATTCCATAGTATGAAATACCCCACATTTTGTTTATTCACTAGTCTGCTGATGAACACTTGCTTTTTTCCCACCTCAGGGTTTCTTTTTGAAGAGATGAAAAGGTTCTAAAATTGACTATGGTGATGGGTACATATCTGTGAATATAATAAAAACTACACTTTGAGTAACTGAATTATATAGTATGTGATTTTTATCTCAATAATACTGTTGCAAACAGGGGTGCCTGGGTGGCTCAGAGGGTTAAGTGTCTGCCTTCGGCTCAGGTCATAATCCCAGGGTCTTGGGATTGAGCCCTCCATCAGGCTCCCTGCTCCGCAGGAGGCCTGCTTCTCCCTCTCCCACTCCCCCTGCTTGTGTTCCCTCTCTTGCTGTCAAATAAATAAATAAATAAATAAATAAATTTTTAAAAGATTTTATTTATTTGAGAGAGAGAATGAGAGAGAGCATAAAAGGGAAGAGGGTCAGAGGGAGAAGCAGACTCCCTGCTGAGCAGGGAGCCCAATGTGGGACTCGATCCTGGGACTCCAGGATCATGACCTGAGCTGAAGGCAGTCGCTTAACCAACTGAGCCACCCAGGCGCCCTAAATAAATAAAATCTTAAAAAAAAAAAT
>NW_027397064.1:91353918-91423125 GCF_003265705.2 Callorhinus ursinus
TCTAGCACATGAAGTTGCCCACAAAAAGGTTGATGACTTAAGAAAACAGCATGGGAAATTCTAAACAAAAATGTCATTGCCATCATCTTTTCTTTATGGTTTTTCAAATATAATGTCTGTTATTTCAAATTATTTTTTTGATGGGAGACAAGAACTGAGTGTATTCTTCTCAAGCAGTAATTAATTCATTTGAAAAGCAAGCCCCATATCTGCTACAGCTTTTAGTAGCTACTAAGGATATCTTTGAAAATTTATGAACAGTTGGCAAGGTGGGCTAGGAAGTCATTCGGTTTTCTGCCTTTTTAAACTACCTGATGTCCGATTGCTAGTGACAGTTAAGAAAGCTTCCTGAACTTAAAACATTACTTAGTACGCATAACTACTAAGGGTTCCCTGAAGATGCTGTAATTAATCAACATAATCCACCTGGGGACTTAGTAGTCTGGGTATCACACATTTAATTCTTCTGAATCAAAAAGACTAAGGCAGGGACATCTGGGTCACTCAGTCGGTTAAGCATCTGCCTTTGGCTCAGGTCATGATCCCAGGGTTCTGGGATCAAGTCCTGCATTGGGCTCCTTGCTCAGCGGGGAGCCTGCTTCTCCCTTTGCCTGCCGCTCCCCGTGGTTGTGCTCTATCCCTCTGACGAATAAAATCTTGAAAAAAAAAGATTAAAGCAGTTAACAAACACTTTGAAACCCACTGGTACCAATGTCTGACTTACCATGTGTGTCAACGAAGCAAATTTCATTATAGTTTTTTTGTTTTTGTTTTTTTTTAAAGTAGGCTTCATGCCCAACGTGGGGCTTAAACTCACAACCCTGAGATTAAGAGTTGTGCACTCTAGCGACTGAACCAGTCAGGTGCGCCCCTATAAATTTAAACCAAACTTAATCAGCCTAGCAGAAAAACAGGAAATTGACAGTTTATTCAAAAGCCAGGGTGCCTGGGTGGTGCAGTTGGTTGAGTGTCTGGCTCTTGGTTTTGGCTTAAGTCATGATCTCTGGGTCCTGGGATAGAGCCTATGTCAGGCTCCATGCTCATTGTGGAGTCTGCTTGAGAGTCTCTCTCTGCTCCTCCCACTCATGTTCTCTCCCTCTAAAAATAAATAAATAAATCTTAAAAAAAAAAAAAAACTATTCAGGGGGCTCGGGTGGCTCAGGTGGCTCAGGTCATGATCCCAGAGTCCAGGAATCCCGGGATGAGGCCCCAGGTCAGGCTTCCTGCTCAGCAGGGAGTCTGCTTCTCCCTCTGCTCCTCTCCCCACTTGTGCTCTCTTGCTGTCTCTCAAATAAATAAAAGGTTTTAAAAAATAAACTATTAAAAATTATTCCAGGGCACCTGGGTGGCTCAGTTGGTTAAACGACTGCCTTCAGCTCAGGTCATGATCCTGGGACTCCCGCATCAGGCTCCCTGCTCCGCGGGGAGTCTGCTTCTCCCTCTGACCCTCTTCCCTCTCGTGCTCTCTATCTCATTCTCTCTCTAATAAATAAAATAAAATCTTTAAAAAAAATTATTCCGTATTTCTTTCAGGCTTCAAAAAAAAAAACCCTTTCAAATTGAAGTATAGTTGACAGACTGTTCTATTAGTTTCAGATACACAACAGTGATTCACCTTCTCTGTATGTTATGCTATGTCACCACAACTGTAGATCTGTCACCGTACAATGTTATGACAATACCATTGACTACACTCTCTATGCTCCATATATTTCTTTTGCATCTTTTTTGTTAGATTTTCTTATTAATAACAGTACTGTTGTAACTTGTCTTGCAGCAATTTTAATTTTATGAGTGGACTATATATGTGGTAAACTTTTAGAGATAGAATTACAGAATAAACAAGTATACCAATTTTGCGTTCTGTTAAATGTCATCAGACTGATTTATAGAAAAGTGGGCTTTTCATACGCCTAGCAACCAGCAATATTTGTCTTTATGTATAACACTGTTTAAAGTTGCCTTAAATTCTCATTTCTTAGATTGCTGGTGAGAGTAAACATTTTCTCATGTGATAATTTACTATTAGTTTTTGTTTGTCGAGTCTCACTGTTCTTATTCTAGAACATAGAGAAGTGACAAAAGTATTTTATATAAGCTTTTATCAGACATATCTGTCACATTTCCTCACATCTTGCTGCTTTCCTTTTGAAATGTCTTAATATTACCATACTGGATTTTACATTAAAACACTTTACAGTATTCATCTACTCTATGACAATATACTTCATATCTTAAATCAGTGAAAAAATACAAAGCCATGAGAAAAGAATTTTTCATAAACTCCTTACTGCACCTACCCCCCCTACCAATATCTTAACTTGCATACTTGGCTTTTCCTCTATTATCATATGTAAATCCTCTGCATTCTTTCCTAAGGCTTACATACTTACATTTCAATGTTGGCTCACCCCCTCTTTGGGGACCTTACAACTCTCCCCTCCTCCTATAGTGACAAATCTTTCTACTCCCTTTCCCTTCAACAGTGTAACACTTCTTTTTCCAATTAAGAAAAGGACATTCTTTCCTGACCTCCTTTTCGCTTCCCATATATGATCGAAATTCAATGTTCCTTTTTATGAAAACAATTCTCCTCAAAAGTTGTCTCTATTTCCTCTCCTCTCATTCACTTGGTTTTTATCTCCTAAAGTCTTTCCACATAGTTAAGTCTCTCTTCAAGTGCTTTTATTACCTTTTTTGGGGTTTGAAATATGTATATTACAAGAATGGCCAGAAATACATTATACAGTTCAAAGAATTATAAAATGAACCGCCAAATAAACAAAACATCACTAATATCTTAGAAGTCCCCAAACCTCCCCCACCATGCACCTCTAACTGTAGTATGGCTGTTCTCTGAATGAATACACCATAAGACATTTATCCATTCTATTTGGGTTGCTGCTACAAACACTCATGTACAGGTCTCTGGTACATATCTGTTAAGGTTTTGAGGCAGGAGCTGGAAAATTTTTTTGTAAAGAACCAGCTAGTATACATATTTAAGGCTCTATGGGATATGTATGGTCTCCATTGCTTAGTCTTCTTTCATTTTTAAAATTATCCTTTAAAATTTAAAAACCAGGGAGGATGGGGTGGCTGGGTGCTGGACAATGAGGGCACATGATGTAAAGAGCATTAGTAATTATGTAAGCCTTATGAATCACTGACCTCTACCTCTGAAACCAATAATACATTATATGTTAATTAACTGAATTTAAATTAAAAAAAAATAAAAAATTTAAAAACCATTCTTAGCTTGTGCATCATATTTGGTTTGTGGGATACTGATGACTTCTATTTTAAGGTATAAACCTAGTAGCAAAACTGCTAAACCACAGTTAGGTATGCACATCTTCAACATCACAAGATGTTTAGTTTCTCTCAATGTTTGTTTTCTGCATAAATGCCCACATTGGGCTCCCTGCTCAGTGGGGAGTCTGCTTCTCCCTCTCCCTTTGCCACCCCCCCATGCTCGCTCTAATAAATATCTTTAAAAAAATTCATCTTCAAAATGATTCTGTAAAAGGTTTTAAAATCAATTATTGTGAGTCTACTTTTATGCCTCTGTTTAATGTTCTGTAGTATGTTTCCTTAAAAATTCCTGATTTTAAAGATTTCTTAGTTTTGCAGCTTTTCTCATTTTATTTTTTTTATATTTTTTTGTTAAAGATTTATTTATTTGAGAGAGAGAGAAAGTGTGTGAACGGGGTGAGGGGTGCAGAGGGAGGGGGAGAAAGAGAATCTCCAGCAGACCATCTGCTGAGTGCACAGCCCAATGCAGGGCTTAATCTCACAATGCTGAGATCATGACCTGAGCTGATGAAATCAAGAGTTGGACACTCAACTGACTGTCGGTTTTAAATAAAACTAGTCTTTGCTCAAACTTCTAGAAAAGGAGACCAAGATCTTTTTTTTTTTTTTACAGCTTTATGGAGGTATAACTGAATAGAAAATAAACTGCACACAATGTGTATTACTTGATGAGTTCTGACATATGTATATACCATGAAATCTTCACTAACCCCCAAAATTGCATTATGCCCCATTGTAGTACCTCCCTCCTTTCTTCCCCATCAACTCCCCCTTAACCATTCCCTGGCCAAACACTGATCCGCTTTCTGTCACCAAAGAGATTAGGGTGCATTTTCCAGAGTTTTATATAAATGGAATCATATGGTATATACCTTTGTCTGGCTTTTCTTCACTCAGGATAATTATAAGATTCATCCATGTTGTTGAATATATCAATAGTTCATTCTTTTATTTGCTAAATAATATGCCATTGATGAATATAACACAAATTGTTTATCCATTCAGATGTTGCTGGACATTTGGGTTGGTCCCAGTTTTCATTTCTCTTGATTAAATACCTAGAAGTGGAACAGTTGGGTCACACAGCAAGTTTAACTTTTTAAACAAACTGCTTCCCAAGGTGTGTTTTTGTTTTGACCAAGGTTTGAGAATTCTTGATATATTCTCCACAAGTCCTTTCTAAGATATTTCATTTTTTGAGCAGTATATTGCTTGACTTTTAATTTTTATTACACTTTGTACAGGGCCAGTTTCCACCAGATACAGTTTTCTTTATATCTGAAAGACTTCCTTTAACATTTCTTGCAGTGGAAGTAGCTGGTGATTATTAATTCTGTTTTGGTACATTTGAAATAGTCTTCATTTCACCTTTGTTTCTGAAAAACATATTTACTGGTATAAAATTCTAGATTTTTTTCTTTCACTACTTCAAATAAAGATGTTGTGACACTGTGTTCCAGCTTGTATTGTTTCAAGCAAGAAGTGTCCTGCCATTCTTACCTTTGTTCCTTTATATGTAATGTCTTTTTTCCTCTGGCTGCTTTTATAATTTTCTCTTTACCACTTTTCTAGAAGTTTTTTCCTTCAGGCTTCTTTTGCTTGGAGATTGTTGAACTTTTTGAAACTGTGGGTTTATAATTTTCATCAAATTTAAAAAAACTTCATCCATGACTTATTCAAATATTTTTTTGTTCTCTCCTGTTCTCTCTTTTGAGGATGCCAATTACACAAGTATTAGGCCCCTTGAAAAGCACTGCTGCTCTATTCATTTTTTCTCCTTTTTTCTCTCTGAATTTTATATTTACATTGTTTCACAATCAGTTTCAATTAATGTTTTTTCTCCTCATGATTGGCCTTAGTTTCCTATTTCTTTCCATACTTGGTAATTTCTGGTTGGATGTCAGGCATTGCAAATTTAATCTTGTTGAGTGTTGAGTATTCTTGTATTTTTTAACAGTATTTTTGAGCTTTGTTCTGGGTCACAGTTATCTAGAAACAAATTAATCCTTTTGAGTCCTTCTTTTCTTTAGGCATGACCAGAGCAGCCTACAATCCAGGGCTAATGTTCCCCTACTACTGAGATAACATCCTTTTAGGTCCTCTACTCAATGCCTCATATATTATGAAGTTTTGACATTCTGGCTGCTAGGACTATAAAATATTCCTGTTCTTGTGTGAGTTCCAGGGACTGTCCTGTTCCTGGCCCTGTATGGTTTTTGCACATACAAGCACCAAGCAGAAATCAACTAGACTCAAAAGTGTCCCTCTGTAGATCCCCACAGCTTTTTCTTGGTAGCCTCTTCTCTTCAGCACTCTGCCCTGTAAACTCCAGCCACCTTGGCTTCCTTGCACTCCTAACCTCATCTCCTTAATTTAGAGAGAGGCTCTCTTGGGGACTCCTCCCTGTGTGGTAGCTGGGAAACTCTCTCAAGGCAGCAAGCTGGGGCACTGATGACTCATTTTATGTTCTTCTCTCAGGGTTTATAGTCCTTCCCTGTTTAAAGAAAACTTGTTTCATATACTTCTCTGGTTTTTAAGTTAAGGTAGGAGGATAAATTCAGTCCCTAACACCCCATCTTGGCTAGAAATGGAAGACAAGAGGATGTAGATTTTTAAGATCATTTCATCAACTTGCCACATATCGTTCCCAACAGCAGTAAGTAAAATACAAAGTCAGCACACTCCCAAGCTACCGGAACTATTCGTAATATAAAATACATGGGGCCAGACGGGCATTCCAAGACAAACCTCTTCTGCCTCCTAAACTTGGCCTATTTCAGGGGACTGCATGTTATCTAGGTTACCTATGGCCTGAAGAAATACCAAATAAAATGGAATGCCATTCAAAATCTTGAGCTGTGCAGAATGTCACTGTGGATATTTAGAAACAATTTGGAAAAACTTAAAATGTACATGGTGAAGCAAGTAGTGAAAATCTAATGATTCAAAAGGTAGACAGGGGAGATTAAGAGATTTTCTTTTCCCCTAATGTTTAAAAAATACACTTTTTGGGCGCCTGGGTGGCTCAGTTGGTTAGGCGACTGCCTTCGGCTCAGGTCATGATCCTGGAGTCCCGCGATCGAGTCCCGCATCGGGCTCCCTGCTCTGCGGGGAGTCTGCTTCTCCTTCTGACCTTCTCCCCTCTCATGTACTCTCTCTCTCATTCTCTCTCTCAAATAAATAAATAAAATTAAAAAAATACATTTTAATCAGAATTTTCCCTTTATATAAGTTCTTTCCTATCTTTCAAAATAGTAGTATCTATTTTTGAATAAATACTCTGGACCCTTCATACACAAGACTTCATGAACTGTCTATACTTGTGATTTCCTTTTCAGAGTTCTCTAATCTACTACATATTGTCTGGAGGGCTGCAGACCTTCCAGGTTCTTATATCCAATGTCTTTTCCCTCTTAGTGGTTTTCATGCTCCCCAACAACACCTGACTGTTAATCTTTGAAATCTCCTTGTATGTTGGCTTCTCTTTCCCTCTTTTCCTATATGATCAGCCTTCATTTCAGACCATTTCCTGTTGGTCTTTTTTGCTGGCTAATAATCATCTAGTATAGGTACTGGCAAACTATGGCCACTGGGCCAATTATGATCCAATGTCTGCTTCTGAACAGCCCACATGCCAAGAATGGTTTTTACTGATAAATATTTGCAATCAATTTGATGATAGAGATCACTCACTTTGAGCCCCAATTAAATGAAATGTTATCTCCCTATCTAAAGTAATTCTATTCTCATTAATAGGCCTGTATTAAAAAAAAAAACTATGCTCAATTATTGCTATATTTTGAATTTTGTCAATAAAATTTCTTTGGAAATTTATTGATTTAAAATATTTATTTGAGAGAGAGAGAAAGAGCATGCGAGCACACGAACAAGGGGAGGGAGACAAGCAGACTCCCTACTGAGTGGGGAGCCCGATGTGGGGCTCGATCTCAGGACCTTGAGATCATGACCTGAGCCGAAATCAAGCGTTGGATGCTCAAACTACTGAGCCACCAAGGTGCCCTTGGAAATTTATTTTCTCTATTATTATATAAATACCTAAAATAGTATCCACAATTTTATATTCTTGCCTTTAAAACCTAAAGTATTTCCTTTCTGGCCTGTTACAGAAAAGTCTGTTGATCCTAGATCTAGTATTTTTTTTTTTTTTAATATTTTTATTCATTTGACAGAGAGATAGCGAGAGCAGGAACACAAGCAGGGGGAATGGGAGAGGGAAAAGCAGGCTTCCTGTCGAACAGGGAGCCCAATGTGGGGCTTGATCCCAGGACCCTGGGATCACGACCTAAGCCAAAGGCAGACGCTTAACTGACTGAGCCACCCAGGTACCCCTCTAGTAGGTATTTTTAAGTAAATAATATTCAAGTAATAAGTACACTAATCTCCAACCCTAGCATTCTATTGTTGCTAGTGAAACATTTTCCATCAAGATATCTGAATTTTTTTCTTTAATCCTCACAGTATCACCAAATATTTGTATCTTCTTTCAAAGGGCCACCTAAATGTATCCCTTTCCTACTGGGACCACCACAACCAGAGATCCTGCTACTTGATGCTTGTGGTCTCTACTGAATTCAAATGTATCTCAACAATTGCTATGAACTAATTAAAAAACAAACAAACAAAAACAAACACCTTATTACATCAATTTCATACTTCAGAAACCACATTTTTTGCTATTATTAAAAGTCTAAAACACAAATTCTTTAGCCTAACCTCTTACAAGCTGGTTTCTCTCCATTCTAACCTAAAAGGAAAAATTCAAATACTCTGTGGAAAGATGTTCAAAAGCAACATTTAATGAAAAAAAAATAAGCTGCAGAATAAAACATTTATATAAATAATTCCACATATGCAAAAAAAATTCACAGTAAAAACAAACAAAAACATTCCTAATCTCTTTTCCTCGAAAACAAAAATGGTGATGCTCTCTTTTCAAACCACAACTATTTTACATGTCTACTTAAAAGTAGTAGAAGTGTTAGAAAGCACATACCAAAGTCTAAACAGTGATTATTTTGGTGAATAGTAATTGCTTTGCACAAAGGGCAATGGGTAAGGCAGAATTTGAAAATTTTACTCTACGTATTTTTATATTGTTTAATTTTTAAACCAGAGCTGATGAATAATACAATTAAAAATACAGAAAATACAATGTTTAAACATTTAATTCCTAATAAAGTTTACATATTATGTGTGCACTGAGAAATGACTTGAGAAGGGCACCAAATTTTTTTTTAAGATTTTATTTATTTGAGAGAGTGAGAGAGGGAGAGGGAGGGAGAGGGAGAGAGAGAGAGAGAGAGAGAGAGAGAGAGCGAGCACACAAAGTTGGGGGGGTTGGGTAGAGGGAGAAGCGGACTCCCCACTGAGCAGGGAGCCTGATGTGGGGCTTGATCCCAGGACCTGGAGATCATGACCTATGCCAAAGGCAGACACTCAACTGACTGAGCCACCCAGGTGCTCCTGCACCAAAATTTAACAGTAATTATTTCTGGGTAGTGAGACTATAGTTGATTTCCTCTTTCACACTTTGTAATTCTTCTATATTTTCAAATTTTCTACAATGACTATGTATCATATATAATGAGAAATAGAGAAAAGACTATTTTTAAGACAAAATACAGATGTAGGAGAAATATTTTCTGTTGTTACAGATATCCACTGAGAGAAGGAGGGAGGGCCACAAGTATGGTCCGTTTACTTATGTATAAAATGAAGAGATTTTTGCATGAAAGATCACCACTCCTCCCAATTCTTTAAGTATCTATTAAGTACTATTATTTTAATCTAAAATATTACTACAGTCATTTTGGTGAATTTACAAAAAATCAAATAGCTATAGCACCCTCTTTCCTTCCTATTTAATATCATTTTTGTCAGTAAAATTTAGTTTACTAATGAATTTGTGATAAATTCATGCCTACAAAAATAGTAAGAAGATTTTATATTCACTGAAGAGAAAATGAATGTTATGGAAAGGCAATGTTTTAGCTCCAAAAGTTATTTTATTTCTCTCGGCTAGGTGTTAACTTCCTTGTTAATAACAACAACAAAAGCAAAACGTCACTAAAAGATATGGCTCAGACTGCCACTTTGTTACCGACAATTATTTCAAAGGATGGCTGAGGCAAATGAAAAAATTAAAATGCAAAACCAGAAGTTTAGGAGAAATAAAGTGAATCCAAGGCAGGTTCCAGAAGTAGGACAAAGGGGATACCACAGGAATAGTAGAATATAAAAATGGGGAAAAATATACTGTGGGGAGGAAAAAGGGAAAAGACTTAAAAGTAGGTTTTCTTTTTCTTCCTTTCATAAAGATACTGTGAAGCATTTTTTTATCAAGTTCTGAAAAATAGAGGTTACAATCTCTTCAAGTTTCTCTCTGTGTATGCTAACCCTTTGAGATGACAGATCAAAAACAAAGGTATATATTCTCCTTTTGAGTTTCAAGATAAAAATGAAAAATGAAAGGTAAAACAGGAGGAAAAAAACCCACCAAAAATGAGGACATTTTGAAGACTTATCCACTAGCTTCCCACTTTTGAAGACACTGTAGGAATGGAATTAATTTTCTCTCCACACCAAAAACTGAGAGAAATCCTACAATTAGTTGTAAAACTAGTTTCTCTGACCACTATATGGCTTGCTGAAAGTGACAAGACATGTAACGTGTATCAGGCTATGCCAAATCTTCACAGTATACATAACAACACAATCTAATCTAAACACAAAGTCGCCTCAGTGATAACTGGAAGGCTGAGTGGAAAGTAAAAATAATAATTCAAATTCTATTTTTCTGCATAAGGAGCCTCTGCCAAAAAAAAAAAAAGAGGTTGCTAAGCAACTCAAGCTAAGGAAGACATTTTTCAAAACAAAGTCTCATTGTTCTTACAGAAATCTTCTCTTCTTATAATCTGGTAATGGAATGAAGCTCATTACAGTCCATTGAGTAAAAACATAAAGAATGTTTGGATGCCGACCCTGTAAGCTCAGAGTTTGACATATACCTTCCATCTAAAACTGAGTATACTTGTTGGTATGGGGTAATTTACACAGTTTTATCTTCAAACATTGGGTCTTGGATGAAAGTTTGCAAATAAACAGTGACAGACATAAATTTCTTGCAAATGTGTAAAATATTACTGGGTTATGGCTACACACAGCTCATGTCTATGGATAATGAGGAGAAGGGCTGGTTAGGTGCAGGTGAATGGGTCTTAACTCCTGTTGCCTGAAGGCTTCAAGGCTTCTTGCCAGAGGGCTTCAAAAAAATTATGTTCAGGCCCATGCCAGTGAAAGGAGAATGTGGAGAACTAGGGATTATGACCAGTACTTTTAAAAGAGCCCTATAAGTGATTCTAACATGCCGATAAGATTATACACAAACAATGAATCATGGAACACTACATCAAAAACTAATGATGTAATGTATGATTAACATAACAATAAAAAATTTAAAAAAAAGATTAGGAATCACGGGTAGATCCGTTAAAAGGTAGGGTGCTAGAAATCAGGCCTGAAGAGTTAAGGCCTTTAGGTCAAATTCTATGGTTAACCTTTTCCGTGTTTCACAGTCTATATGTAAAATAAAAACAAACACACATTCTTACTCTTTTCAGAGGACACTCTGAGGACAAGCTTCTAGAAAAGTAAAATGACAAGAAATAATTTTGGAAGAAAGGTTTTATCTGCATTTGTAAGCTTTCTGGAATAAAAACACCATTTTAAATTTATTTAGTTATTTTTTTTAAGATTTTATTTATTTATTTGAGAGAGCGAGAATGAGAAAGAGAGAGAGCACATGAGAGGGGGACGGGTCAGAGGGAGCAGACTCCCCGCTGAGCAGGGAGCCTGATGCGGGACTCAATCCGGGGACTCCAGGATCATGACCTGAGCCAAAGGCAGTTGCCCAACCGAGCCACCCAGGTGCCCCTAAAAACACCATTTTAGATGGAATGAAACTAAAGGTGAAGAAATGTTGACCAGACAGGTAGGGCTCAAACGATAATATGGTTATATACCATTTGGTTAGCAAAATGCTTAGTATCTATACATATTTTAATACTCTCAAATTATCCCTCCCCCCCTTTTTAAAAGATTTTATTTATATATTTGAGAGAGAGAACATGAGCAGCGGGGAAGGGCAGAGGGAGAAGCAGACTCCCCGCTGAGCAAGGAGTCTGATGTGGGGCTCCGTCCCAGGACTCTGGGATCCTGACATGAGTCCAAGGCAGAAGCTTAACCGACTGAGCCACCCAAGTGCCTCTAATTATCTCTTCCTTATATGCATTTTGTATGACTTTCTTCTTGTTCCTTATGTATAAATTTAGCTTTCCATAAAAAATTATAGCTCCCTAAGGACAAGAATTATGTCCTATCTTTCTTCCTTATCTAAATATATTTAAATATATGAATTCTTGCTGGATTGAGTCTTTGGCATTAGAGAGGAAGGCAAACTTTTTAGTGTTCTGAAAAATAAAGGCTACAGATTTGTCAAATTTTATAGTCTTTACTTGACCATCATGCTTTACTAAGATGAAGTAGGCTTTAGCAGTAGTAATAATCAAAACTCAGTAACAATATGAACTCTATATTACTACTGCATTCTGCATGCGTTTATGGTACCTAACACAGTATGAGGCATAAGATTCAGCTGGTTCTTGTTATTCCTGACAATTATGTTCTAAAAGTCATACGAACACTGAATTAGCAAATACCGAGCCATTGTCCCTACAGGAAATACAGGGTTAGGTTACTGAGAGCCTCTGGTCACAACATCCTCAACTGTTCAATACATAACCTGTTTTTATGTGTGTTTCTGTTTAAAGATATTTTATTTAATATAGATTCCTTACAATAACTAATTACATGCAGTTTTTCTTTATAATGAAACGTTACCTGAGAAGGCTTTAACATTTTCCTGACCCAGAGTAATTTGACCATAAATCTCTTTGGTTTTGGCCTTAGAACAATGTTGTCACTATGGTTTTTTTTTATTGGTTGTCATCCCAGAAATCCACAAATTTATCTGCTTTTCCATCCTTCCCATAGCTTGATCATGCACTTTAGATGTTACTTTAGCATTTTCTGGAGCAATCTCAACCTACAGATTGGTGAATTTCTTTTTCTGGATATGCCACATTGTTGATTCCTTAACACTAATCTGATGGCCAACAACAATATAATTAATGCCAGAACATACATATTTACTCCATAAGACACATCACACAGCCTTCTTGTGATTAGGAACACTAGAACTTCAGTACTATGCTTGGGGGCCATTTTAAGCAGCAACATCACCAAATAATAGCACAAAAATGCCAAAACTGTAGCACCAAACAGGCTGAAAAGAATATTTACAGTATGAGAACTGAAGTAAGGAGGAAGAATGTCAACCTGTTTGACCTCAGCTGAAAATGTGTTCGTCGGGTGACTCAAATTTTTCACTGTTCTCTGCATATCTGCAAATGACTGAAAAAGCCTGCAAATATCTATTTTGGGATTACAAATGAATTATAGGGAATACACAAATTTGCAAATACAAATCCACAATGTGATCAACTTTACAGATCTCTCTTTATGTAAGTGACTCTGAAGAGATAATGTAATATATTTTTTCTTTCCTCAGCTTAATGTTTTGGCAAAAATACAGGTTTCAAATTCAGTGAAGTAAATAGAGATAAATTTTCTTAAATCTACAAAATGGAGTGTCTTTTAAGAAGTCTTGACTTGGCATTACCAGAAAAGAACAAATACACGGATTCTGTTCACATAGAAAACACACATAATTCAGAAAACAAATGAACATTTTACTATATTTAGTCCACATGGGAACAACACTCAAAAATACTTTCTGCTTCAAGGAAAGACTAATCATATTCTATGGTTTCTTCCAGCTTTCTTACTGCTTTTCAGGGAAGTGTGCAGCCACCACAATAACAGGGAAGACAGCTCGGAACCAGGTAAGCAGTAAAGGCATGGAACTATTAAAACAGAAGTCACAAATTCCTCAAAGATATCACAACCTTTTTTCAAAGTAGAGCCCTCCAGCATCTGACTCACAGCCTTTCTTTTTAAAAACTTAGTTCTGGTAACTCCATTGTAGATTTAGAGCACCTATACTGACAATAACTGACAAAGAAAGACCCTAATTTTAGAAAGTACATGAAAATATCTCCAACATGCTCAGGATTATGGCTCTGAATCAGCAATAAAAAGTTTAACTATTTTTAGCGTCCTCTACTTAAGAACACAGGCAAGTATATATTTTAGAATAATTTTCATACACAAAGTCCTACACATGGAATTCCTCACACCAATCCTATAAGGTGTTCTTATTTTACAAATGAGAAAACCAAAGTGCAAAAAGACTAAGTAACTTGCCTAAAGTTACAAAGGCTTGAAGTCAGGTTTTGTCTGATTCCAAAGCTCATCTTCTAACCATATTGTGCCCCCCCATCAATTAATGACTAAAGGCACAAGATTCAGTTATTTAAAAAAGTACCTAAGTTAGACCATTTCATAACCTGATATCAAATCAGTTAGATTCCAAGATGAAGAGCCTCAAGGAATAATGCATACATTTGGACTCCTGGGAAAATGGCAGAGATTACAAGCACAGTGTCATAAAATAAACACATGAAGCTACAGGAAAAAAATCTACTGTATCATTTGTAATACTAAATTTGAAAAATTAAATTCTCTCATCATATTTCAAACATCATATGGTTGTGTATTAAAAAAAACCCCAAGCTGTAGACATTGCAGATTTAAAATTATTTATATGGGCGCCTGGGTGGCTCAGGTGGTTAAGCGACTGCCTTCGGCTCAGGTCATGATCCTGGAGTGTCAGGATTGAGTCCCGCATTGGGCTCCCTGCTTAGCAGGGAGTCTGCTTCTCCCTCTGACCCTTTCCCCTCTCATGTGCTCTCTCTCTCACTCTCTTTCTCAAATAAATAAAATCTTAAAAAAAAAATAAAATTATTTATAAATTCCATTTTGTGTCTGTGTTAATCTTAATTGTGTCTCCATACCCATTATTTATGTTAGCATGTGATTAGGTACAAGGAGGAAAGTGAGGAAGGATATAAACCAGGACAGAAACATGGGTTACCCAGCATGTGTGTATATGGGGAATGATTTCATTGAAAGGGTTGGGGGAGAGAAGGAAGTTAGAACAATAGAAAACTGCTTGTATGACATGATTTCATTTATGTAAAATTATGTTTGTGAAGAAATGAGAAAAAAAACAAATAAAATGAGAATGTCTTAGACGGAATTTTACTAATCTGATATTCACAATACACTATTAAAGAAAAAATGCAAGATAATGTCTATTTCATTAGAATTTACCACCTAATTTCAATATATGTGTATTTTATATGTGTATATGTTTGTTTGGTCAGGAGGCTAATGTGACAGAATGCACATACTATCATATGAACACTGGTTACCTGGAGGTGAGGGCAGAGTGGGGCATGATGATCAGCTTTGTTTTTACACATTTTTGTATTGATTGTTTAACTTGCGTCAACAAGCATCATTTATTTTGTAGTAAAAAAATTAATGAAAAATTTAAAAAGTATATAGAGGTTATAGAAACAAAATAGTAATTTAAGGCCAATAATTCTACATAAACAAGAATGAATAACATATATGTACCAATACATATGTGTAAGTTGGCCTTTACCATTAAGGAAGTGTGTTCATTCAATATGCATTTACCAAGCTTCTATCCTGGGCTGGACACTGTTCTAGATGCTGGAATATTCAGACAAACCTCTGCTCTGTGTGTAAACAGAGTGGAATATGTAAGATAAAATATAATTTATACAAGCTAGTAAATCTAGATTTATGAAGGAATGGTCTCTATAGTATTGGCCCTTGGATGGTAATGACCTGGTTAATAAATGCCAACAGTTGATTTTTAAGTTGGAAATCTGAAATATATGGCAATTTGCTTATTAAATATTGCCCAGAATCAGAAACAAAATTTTCTGTAAAGAATGCTGTTGTATTTTATAAAATAACATTAGTTAGAAATGTTTTTCACCCAAAGGTATCCTTAATTAATTCTGTATGACTTGTATTCCTACCTAATAACTAGCATAAAAGGTACCAGAATACAAGTCTGACAGGATACACATTCTTTTTTTTTTCCCCCCAAAGATTTTAACTCTTTGTCAGAGAGACAGAGAGATACAGAGCACGAGCAGGGGGAGGGGCAGAGGCAGAGGGAGAAGCAGGCACCCTGCTGAGCAAGGAACCCAACATGGGACTCAATCCCAGGACCCTGGGACCATGACCTGAGCCGAAGGCAGACTTAACAGACTGAGCCACCCAGGCGCCCCAGGATATACATTCTTGCTTTATGTGCAACTCATCCCATTTCTCACACTAGTAATTGGTAGTTAGAAGAGATCAATGCTAGTTTGTTACATAGTAATAATCTCTACTGTCAAGTAACAGCTAGCTTATTTCAAATTTCTTTGACTCACTTAGGTCACAGCCCTAACCTGTGAGTAATTCCCAAAACTTTTTCTTAAGATTCAAGTTGGAGGGGAATCTCACTTCTCATTTAATTGCTGGGCTTCCAAGCTATTCCTCCAGCCAAGGCTAGCTCACCAAATTTTTATTTTCTTGCAGAAGCAGGCCCAGGAACTAAAAGTTGGTACGGTTCTTTCCAAAGTATAGTTATGACAGCTTTTAGATCCTGCTGTCATACTTAAAGTTGAATGTGGGGGGGCAGGACAAAGCTGTGCTCTCACCTCTACACACACTCCTGGGGTCAGTTCTCTTGCAAATCAAGGGGACAAGATTGTTTCTGTTTAAGGTATTGATAAATATAACAAACACGGGAAAGTTTAAAGTCTAAGTCATTTTATATAGGTCCTTTTAGGCTTGATCTTCCTTCAAGAAAGCCCCTCTACCCAGCATGCAGGTCTACACAAGTTAACTTATAAAAACAGGTGTCTTTTGATCTGGAACAAGTCACTGTATTAATACCAACTTCTCTTAGCCTCTGTTCTACACTGGAATGATTTCTTTGGTAATTTTCTCTCAGATAAAAGGTTATACTTTGGTTCAAGAAGCAGATAACCCAGCCATTTTCACACCATCTATCTCACCTGCACAGAATTCTGCTTCTGACACTTTTAAACCTGAACTGGCATTACAGACCCCAAATTTACATAAATTGGAAAAAGAGGCTCAGATTGGGAGTATCTTCCCCTTATTTAGAGATTTTAAACTTAAAACAACAAATGGGAAATTTAACACAGTACACATTTCTATTTTCATTGTGTAGTCCCTCTACCTTTAAAGAGCTGGGGCTCATTAGAATTTAAAACTCCAAAGTTGCCTATGATTCACAACCAACTCACTGTTTAAAAAGCCAGGGCCTCTTCAATCTGTGACATCACAGAGCTGGAAAGGGCAAGGAAGTATGTTGAGTCCTGTGTGTGTGTGTGTGACAACAAATAAAATGAGAACCAAGGCTGAGGAAATATGTGAGTTCCTATGTGTATGTGTGTGTGTGTTTGCTAACAAATAAAATGAAAAGTTTCCATTCTCCCAAGTAGATTCAATGAAGCAAGTCTGTCAATCACTTTCTCACCCCTAAATACCATTATCTGTAACCATAACCAGTGTCAATCTCTTATCAGCAATTAGAACATAGGTCCTCCTTCTTAAAAAGAGCACTGTAGTCCCTCTGGCAACTTACAGGGATGTCATGAAATAAATGAAAGACTGTAGTATTTTGTTTTCTTTTCTTTTTCTTATTTTTTAAGATTTTATTTATTTGAGAGAGAGAGAACAGAGGGAAAGTGAGAGGGAAAAGCAGACTCCCTGCTGAGCAGAGAGCCCAATGTGGGGCTTGATCCCAGGACCCTGAGATGATGACCTGAGCTTAAGGCAGATGCTTAAGTGCACTGAGCCCCTGTAATACTTTCTCAGTAATGGACTAAAGTTACCCAATTCAAAGGAAGATTACTCTGTATCACATTCGGCTTATCAGAAGAGCTTCTGCTCTTCCAAGTTGAAGTAGCTAAAGAAGTAGCTTCATGACTTGCTTTTATCTAGAGCTACTATCATTTGCTTCTCCTATATGCCTCCTTCTTACTGATGAAAAATGAGTTCCCTAGAGCCTGAAAAATTTTAGCAAGAAATTCTGTTGCTGAGGTTATATACAGGAAGTACATTCTCCCCCAACTCCTACAAAAATCTTAAATAGTAAATGCTCCAACTCCAGGGTCCATGGCCAACTACTATTCCATTTGGCTAAGAGGAGAATGGCCTACTTTTAGGCACATGAGAAAAGATGTGACTCTTCTTTAGGTTACATATGAAATGTCTGGCTTATCCTGATTTTGTTAGAAAAACTATGAGAAAAGGAGACTGTATCCTACTTTTTCTATTCTATATTAGATAATGATTTCAGGTCATGCTCCTTAGTCAATTTTAAAATTAGTAACAGATCAGGATCTGATAAACAATGAGCAGCTATAGGATTAGGTTTCTTAGTTGTACTCACCTTAAATTATTTTGTTGGCCAGGCGGAATGACACTATAGTAAACTGGCATTCCTGTTGTGGGCATAGATCCTTGATTAGACTGATTAGGGAACATAACAGGCTGTTGATAAGTCTGATGGGCAATTCCTTGAGAACTTTGAGGCAGTGAAACCTAGAATTTGAAAGACAATTTAAGGGGAAAAACGTTCTTCAAAATCTTGCAAATGATAATGTCTCCAGCCTCCATAAAAATTTCCAGTATCAACCTTTAGGAATAAGCTAAACTGCCAATAGTCATGATAAGTTAGCCATAGTACTACCACTTTATTTCTGTCCTTTTCAGCCAGCTTTTGTTTTTGGCTAGCATTTATCAATTAAACAATAGGCTAGATGCATTAGATTATAAAAATAAAATGTGACTTACATCCTTAAGCAAAAGTTGTTTTAAAAAAGAAATGGTTTCCAAATAAGCATGATCATTTGACATGGAAAGAGTAAATAATACAGCACATCTCAGACAGAGCTAAATAAAACTCAGGTAGGGCACCAGTGAGATAAACTGGACCAGAAAGTGTGAGTTTTAGAGCTTAAGATATCTAGATGTGGTAGTGGTTTCATCCTTTAGCTATCTATGTGACGTTAGGCAAATGACTAACTATTGTGAGGCCCAACAGCTCCTTATGTGAAAAAATGAGATGCTACCTCCATCTCATGGGAGGCATTATCTCCACTGTAATCTCTACTTGCAGGATCTAGCAGAGTAGACATCTGGTGAACAGTGTATCTTTCAGTTCTGTTTTCTATATTATCTACATAGAACCCACATGAACACAATGGATTTTTCAGGTCTCTGGTTTCTAAAATAGAAACCACAGACACAATGGACTCTTCTGTTGTTGTTGTTCTGCTGTAATGGGTTCTTGTGCCACAACATTTCAGGTGGATTATACTGATTTTGGTAAATAAGGCCAATATAAAAGCTTCTGATGGTTATGATGATGATGATGTTAGCAACAGCAGTAGCAATAATAGTAGGAATAGTGATGATAATGCAAATTAACATTACTAAGTATTTATTTACCACCATGCATCAGGTTCTGTTCTAGTAACTGTATGTGTGTTATAATATTAAGTCTTCCTAATAACCTTAAGAAGGTACTTTTATCACTCACCCCTGTTTTATAAATGGGGAAATTGAGGTTAAGTAACTTGCCCAAGGGTGTAGAGCCAGTAAGTAGGGAAGTTAATATTTGAAACTATGCCCTTTGGCTCCAGAACTTCAGCTCTTTAACCATTTCATTATTCTCTATACCTGGCTTCCATGATTTAGAAGGTGATTAACTTCTGAAATGCAAACTAGTCTTTTCAAAGTACACAGTAATCCCTTAATTACTTTGAATTTGGCTCAATTATTGCAAATAGGAAGCTACTGGTTTGATTTATCCAACTCTGTATAACATAATATATATCAGTCTTTTTGCCTACTAAGGGAGTATAACATTCTAAGATTATTATTTCTGATTGTATCTAAGTTAATATATACTCAAAGCAGATCCAGGGAAAACAACACAGTTTAATCTAGATGATTTAAACTATAGAACAAATCTACAACTAGTAGTAAAGAAAAATTAAAGTAGCAAAATAGAGGGAACAGTATTTGAGACATATGGCCACCAAATAGTCTACTGAGGACAGATGATTTTTCTGACTTATTTTTTGGACAGCATTTTATTCCCACTCAGTCTCTCTACCAGAGGTAGTAGGAATTATAAAACAGGCTCTAATTGCTCTACAGGGCTATCCTTCTCATAGTCTTTTACCCAGTACGAGGAGTATATAAAATATCTTGAGAAATGATTTATAACTTATAAAGAAGTATGCTATAGAAATTGTAATTACTGTCTTAGCTCTGACACATTTCCAGTATCTAGCTTAAAAAAACAAAAAAACAAAAACTACACTAACAAGTCTGTAATTTATTTAAAAATTATATTACTTGCACTAGACTGTGAGCCCCTAGAGATAAAGGGCAGATCTTATTTCCACAGTGCCTAGACATCTAACAGGTGCTCAATGTACTGGGTTAGGTAGCACAACCAAGGTCCTTGACAGAAGAGAGTTCCTGGCCTGGTACTGATTCTCTCTAATGTCTAGCTATGGAGAAGAAGGGAATGGGCAGTACCATGTGCCTGCGCTCAAGCACAGAGGATAAAGAAGAAGCATGGGGATGGGAGAGAAAACAAAGATGTAAAACCTAGTTCTATGATTAATCTTTTCTTTTTTCCTTAGTTGCTTTCTATTATCAAGAAGCTAGAAAACTAGACATATATATACAAATATTTACTAGATACATCTTAGTACTCACTAGTCCTTGACAATTCCATAGTTTACATTTAATTTCAATTTAAAATTTCTGGAATTACGTGAAATATGCTAGCACCTTTACTCATATCCTTCCCCATCCCCAGGATTTCTTCTTAACCAATTAATGCCCATAATTTTCTTTTAAGAGCTAATTAAAGGTTTTTATCTTTCCAGAGAACTTCTACATTTAAGTTCCTAATCTGTTCATGGCTCTACTTCATAATCCTTTTAGTTATGGGTCTGTGCACTATCATCAACTTGTTTATATGTACATTTATCTTCCTAACTAGATTGTCTTTACCTTGTTGAGATGAATGAAAATGGTCTTTGATTTTTTAACATTAGGCTCAGCTATGGAAAACCATGAAGCTAATAAAACAAAGTCACTTGCAAGTTTTTCAGAAAGATGAAGGAAGGGTAAAACAATTTCTGAAAATGTGCTGTATTATACTAGATATATTTGACTTATTTATGAAACAATAGATATTTCTACTTTAGAACTATAAATTAAAATACACAACATTTTAAACACGTGATATGCCATTCTTTTCTGGGAGTGAGGTGGGGAAAAAGATCAGTTCCAGCATGGAAAACTTAACATTCTTCTTCTCTATTCTGTAAACACTGATTTATAGTTTGTACTCTACCTCACTCTTTTAGGTACCTACCTCTACCATTATTTTCCCTCTCATTCCACTCTTTCCTCAAAAGAAACTTTCTAAGAAGCTGAAGAACTGAGTAAGATACTTGCTTATTATATACTTATATCATTGGAAACACAGACAATGCCAAACAAAATTTACTTGCTACTACCAATGTGGTTAACATTGTAGTTCACAATTATTTATAAAAATTTAAAAAGTGAATGAATAAAGCAATACAATGAGGATAAAACAAAGCTGCTATAACTAATAAAACTCTTAAGACTATAAAGTTATATATCACAAAAGCATTTTCCCTATATTTAAAAAAGAGAGGAGATGAACTGTGGTTATGCATTTTATTTATTCAAAATCTCCTCCATCCAAAGATGGCAATCGTGACAACATACCTGGTATGATGGCACTGAAGGATATGGGATGACTACTCCTTGGATCTGATTTCCAATGCTGTTGGGTTGGCCACCAACTAGGCTCTGACTCTGGGGCTGCTGAACTCCAACTAGTGCTTGGTAGTTTTGCTGGTGGTTGGGTATAACTTGATAACCTGTAATGGCACAGTGAGTTAAACCCTGCTTTGAATTTATTTTTTTCATCTAATAAAATGTTTTTGTGTTTTAAGCAAATACTTTTGTGTTTTGAAATAACAAAATTCTGTTAAAATAGCAAATCTTAAAAACCCTGTATTATGAGAGCTAACATTTAAAGGGTTTACTGTATCGGTAACTCCCAGCTATATTTTTCTCCGCTTAAAATACATTCAAATAAAATTTGTGTACAAAGATTTCCTTTATAGTTGAGGAAATTTATATGGTCACAGACTTTGTTTACAGACAATTACTTTTCAGTGTATATTACAATCTATTACAACAACTAGTGTCTGAGTATCAGTACTGGTTACATAATTCCTGGTCCCTGGGCAAGAGGAAAATGCAGGGCTGCTTGTTAAAAATTATTGAGAATTTTGAGTTGGTAATAGCAGAACATTAAACCAAACACAGGGCCCTGTGTTACATCAGAGGGTGCATGCCAAGGAAGCTGGCCCTTCTGAAGACCAAAAGTAGGAGAGAGGAGAATCACTTTTATTTAATGGTTGTCATACTAAAATAGGAATCCTTATACTAGGAATGTGTCAAGGCACAAGGAAAATGGAGTAATTTAGCAAATTTTTAGACTATTTCCTTATTATATTATTAAGGTCACTTGACAGAGAAACAGATCCTGAAAGAGATTAATTTGACTGCAGTCACAAATGAGACACCTAAGGGACAACTCTTCTTTAAACTAAAGGCACTATTAGTAACTTAAGGAGTAAATTAAGAGTATACATTTACTTTTACCAAGTGAATTCATCAGTTATTTAAGTAAGAACCGACAATGATAAGCTTTGAGTAGTGAATAAGAATTGTATTAAAAAAAACAAAAAAGAAAAGAAAATAGGAATTGTATTTTGCTTCTTGATCCCAAGAGGATTCCTTTAGGTAAACCAACTATCTCAAAACTTACGTAAATTGCTAGAAGTTACCAGAAATCATTTTTTTCTTTTTTAAAAGAAACCAGATAAAAATAACCATCCAGCTTCAGGGTATTTAAAAAGTTTCTACAAAGATGAACCAAACTATAGTATTGCCTATACAAACTCCCACAACTAAACGCCAGTGCAATGATTTCTCTAGTGATACCATAAATATATTTCACTATCCTGTAAATATCAGTTTTCATTTCTATCCTTATTAATCCCTAAAGCAACAGAAATGGCAAAGATCGCATCTCAGGTATTTGACTATAGACAACAGCATCAGTGTAGTTGCCTTTAAGTCTCAATGATTCTGCTCAATGACTAAATAATTGAATAAAATCTAGCATTAACCTTCTCTAAAGATAGAAATACAAAGCATATTTGTTAACTAAACAACATATTAACACCAACAAAGTAAAAATTCAGTTATAGTGAACTAGTTAAACGTGAAGGGTTTTGTAAAATTATGCTATTTCTATGGCAATAGTGCTTTATGGCCATGTTACAAATGACTTCTGAGTAATCTAACTTTGTACAAAAAATTTATATTCTAATCCTAGTCAGTAATGAAGTGATTGATGATATGCTATTTTCTCAACTTTTCTGTGAATGAATTTTCTGTAATACTTAAACTTGTAGGCTGATAAAGGACAAGGGGAGGCTTATTTCTTGCCCTTTAGTCTAACAATTAACAGTCAATCCTCTTTTCAGTTTAACAAATCACATGTACTTCAAATTCATGCTCTAAATTCCAAACACCATCAAAGCACACATTGACACATTTCCACTCCTAGGAACATAAAGGGCAGGAATGGAAATGGGATGTGAAGATACAATCTTTTCTTGTGTTGGAAACATTACCTCAGAACATACACATACAGAAGCATAGACCACAGTGTCAGAATTTGGGCTCAGCTCTTTATAGACTGGAAAAGTAACTTACAATGGTCTTGTAAGAATATAATCCACTATAATTGAAAAGAACAATGTAGAAACCTGGCAGAATTTGCTGCAACATAACCTGACTTAACATACCTTGACTTATATAGTCACATCCACCAAGGAACTTCAACTATTTCTCATACTACTTTTGTAGTTTATTCAAAATACTTTCAAAGTTATGTTATCTTGAAATACAACTTTGAAAAAAAATGCCAATTTATGGACAAATGTGGCTCCAATTTCCTTTATTTAAATTCACTAATTTTTGGAGATTCACATTGGAGCCTCCCAGCCCAAAAATTCTCTTATGAAAAAACATCTGACAGCAAAAACTCTCAATAAATAGTTATAGATTCCATGTCACAGAATACTGCGTTATGGAATTTGCATCAGTAAGTTTCCAATGGTATTTTAGATTCCCTAACGCAACCTAATCCCAATCAATATCCATGTCATAGTGTATCTCCACACAAACATCGTGCACATTTTCAAAATGTGACAACATAACACGAAATCTAAAACATGTGACTCCAGCACCTCATCATTTGTAACAGAGCGTAGTGGGCTGTAAACCCAGGATATGACTGGTGGGTGATATGAAGATGAATAAGGTCCCTATCTTTGAATTAGGTATGCTTAGCCCTGACACCATATTAGAATAGTAGTATAAATAGGACTTATGAAAGCAGGAGGGAGAAATTAATCCTGACAGAGGTAGACATCTGAGCTTGGACTTATGGGAAAAAAAATGTCAGAAAAAAGTATAAAATGAATAATACCTGTGGGGAAGAGTAGAAGTAGAAGAGTTGGGAGAACATGAAGTTCTAGATTTGAAAGACTTGGAAAATAGAACAATGACTAAATATTAGTACTTCATTCAGAAGTAGCATAAATACACTGGTAGCATATTCTCTCTTTTTTTTTAAAGATTTTATTTATTTGACAGAGAGAGACAGCAAGAGAGGGAACACAAGCAGGGGGAGTGGGAGAGGGAGAAGCAGCCTCCCCAAGGAGCAGGGAGCCCAATGCGGGGCTCGATCCCAGGACCCTGGGATCATGACCTGAGCTGAAGGCAGACGCTTAAGGACTGAGCCACCCAGGTGCCCCTGGTAGCATATTCTTAAAACATTAGTGGAGCTATTAAAAACAAGAATGTCAAGCACTTTAGAAAGAAAATATATTTCCTAAGAAGCTCATATTAACATAATTTTGTTCACTGCCTTATTTCCAGATGTTTTAAAAGCTGTAAGTAACCCTCCTAAGTGGCTCCTGCTGCATCACATCCTGCAAGCAGCCTGGACAGGGATGGGAGGCACTCCAAAGTGACTGCTGTCCTGGGGAGAAGGGAAGATAACCACACAAACTAGTTTCACTGCAGCCCCAGCAGATGGACTGGGGGCAGACATTTGATCTGACTGCCAGTCACATCCACCAACAAAAAGCTCTCAAGCGGCAGCACAAGAAGAGAGCCCTGTAGTTTGGGATCACTGCAGCCATGCCAGACAAATTGGGGGCAGGCATCTGGTCTGACTGCTGGCCCCACCTACCTACAAAAACCTCTCAGGGGACCCTGCGGGGCAGTGCCACTGTAGACCCAGTGAACTGGATGAGGGCAGGCATCTGGTCTGACTGCTGACACTGCCCAGGTACAAGCCCACAGTGGCCCTAAACAGCACAGGGACTAAATCCTGCCCACAGCATGCAAGGTGGGCCACTGCAGCTAAGAGGATTGAAGGCAAATGTGGCTCAGATACAGCAGCAGCGCACATGCAACCCACGGAGGAGACACCCTGAAGAACCGGGTTCAGGTCAACAGGAAACACTGCGCTACAGGGCACCACCCTTCTTCCTAAGGCCACTATTTTCAAGATCAGTAGACATAGCTGACTTTCCTAATACACAGAAACAAACACAGAGAGTTAGACAAAATGAGGAGACAAGAATACGTCCCAAATGAAAGAACAGGACAAAAATCTCAAAAGAAGAGCTAATGAAACCGAGATCAGCAATATCCCTGGATAAATAATTCAAAGTAATGATACTTTGTAATGATACAAAGATACTAACTGGACTTGAGGGAAAAAATGGACAAACTCAACGAGAACTTCAACAAAGAGAAAAAACAAACAAAAAACCAGTCAGAATGAAGAATTAGGTAACTGAAATGAAAAATATACTAGAAGGCATCAGCAGATTAGAGGATGCAGAAAAACAGACCACTAACCTAGAAGACAGGGTAATGAAAACCAAAAAGAAAAAATAATAATAAAAAATGAGACTAGGTTAAGGGAGCTCAGCAACATCATCAAGTGTAATAACATTTGCATTATTGGGATCCCAGAAAGAAATGAGAGAGAAAAGGAGGCAGAAAATTTATTTGAAAAAATAACAGCTGAAAACTTCCCAAATCTGATGAAAGAAACAGACATCCAAATCCAGAAGGCACAGAGGGTCCCCAAAAAAATCAACCCAAGAAGGTCCACACCAAGATACTTAGTAATTATAAGCAGTGATAATGAGAGAATTTAAAAAGCAGCAACAGAAAAGAAAACAGTTACTTAGGAGGGAAATCGCAGAAGACTATAAGCTGATTTTTCGGCAGAAACTTTGCAAGCCAGAGTCATATGATATACCTCAAAGTACTGAAAGGAAAGAAACCACCAACAAGAACACTATGACTGGCAAGATTATCATTCAGAATAGAAAGAGAGAGAGTTTTCTAGGCAAACAAAAGTTAAAGGACTTCACCACCATTAAACCAGACTTACAAGAGAAATTAAAGGGAATTCTTTGAGTGGAAAGAATGCCATAATCAAGAGTAACAACATTATGAAAGAATAAAATTTCATATGTAAATACAAACACAATAAAAGTAGTGGATTAATCATTTATAAAATCATTACAGAGGTTAAAGCACAAAAGCAGTACATTAAATTATATCTATAAAAAGCATTTAAGGGATCCACAAAATAAAAGGATGTAAAATATGACATCATATACATAGAATGTGGGTTGGAGGGGATTATAAATTAGTTCTCTTACAACAGGTTCAAAGTTAAATTGACATCAATGTAGTATAAACTGCTATATGCATAAGATGTTATATATGAACCTAATGGTAACCACAAGTCAAAAACCTGCAATAGATACACAAAATAAAGAGAAAGGAATCTAAGCACTTCACTGAAGAAAGCCAGCAAACCACAGGGGAAGAGAGCAAAAGAAAGGAAAAGAGAAGAACTACAAAAACAACCATAAAACAAGTTAACAAAATAGCAGTAAGTATATACCCATCAATAACTACTTTGAATGTAAATAGACTAAACGTACCAACTAAAAGACATACAGTGAATAAATGGATAAAAAAAGCAAGACCCTGAGATGCCTGGGTGGCTCAGTTGGTTAAGCATCTGCCTTTGGCTCAGGTCATGATCCCAGGGTCCTGGCATCAAGTCCCGCATCAGGCTCCTTGCTTAGCAGGGAGCCTGCTTCTCCCTCAACCTGCCATTCTCCCTGCTTTTGCTCTCTCTCTCTCTCTCTCTCTGACAAACGAGTATATAAAATCTTAAAAAAAAAAAAAAGGCAAGACCCATGTATGTGATGTCTAAAAAAGTCTTACTTCAGACTTAAATAATCATGCAGACTGAAAGTTAAGGGATACAAAAACATTTACCATGCAAATGGAAGTGAAAAGAAAGCTGGGGAAACAATACTTACATAAGACAAAATAGTCTTTAAAACAAAGACTGTAACAAGAGACAAAGAAGGATACTACATAATGATAAAGGGAACAATCTAACAAGAGGATATAACAATTGTAAATATTTATGCACCCAACACGGGAATACCTAAATTAACATAAAGTAACTATTAAGAGACATCAAAGAAGAAATTGATAGTAATACAATAATAATTCGGGGCTGTAACACTCCAATGTTACATGGATAATCAATGGATAGATCATGATGCACAGATCATCAATCAATGGATAGATCATCCAGAGAGAAAACAAGGAAGCAGTGGCTGTGAATGACACATTGGATCAGGTGGACCTATCAGATATATTCAGAAGATTCTTTCAAAAAACAGTGTAACATACATTCAAGTGCACATGAAACAGTCTCCAGAACAGATCACTTGTTATGCCACAAAACAAATTTCAGTAAACTGAAAAATATTGAAAACATATCATGCATCTTTTCTGACTACATGGTATGAAACTAGAAATCAATCACAAGAAAAATTCTGAAAAGAACACAAATACATGGAAGCTAAATAACATGCTACTAAACATTGGATGGCTCAACCAAGAAATCAAAGAGGAAATCAAAAAATACATGGAGACAAATGAAAATGAAAACACAATGGTCCAAAATCCTTGGGATGCAGCAAAAACTATTCTAACAGAGGAGTTTACAGCAATACAAGACTACCTCAAGACGCAAGAAAAATTTCAAATAAACAACCTAATCTTAGACCTAAAGGAGCTAGCAAAAGAACAAATCCCAAAGCCAGTAGAAGGAAGGAAATAATAAATTTTAGAGCAGAAATAAATGAAATAGAGACTAAAAACACAACAGAACTGATCAATGAAACCAGGGGCTGATTCTCTGAACAGATAAACCATTACCCAGATTCATAAAGACCAAAAGAGAGACAGAGACAAAGAGAAAGGACTTAAATAAAATCAGAAATGAAGGAGGAGAAATAACTGACAGCCACAGAAATACCAAGGATTATAAAAGAATATTATAAAAAATTATATGCCACAAATTGGGACAATCTGGAAGGAATGGATACATCCCTAGAAACATATAATCTTCCAAAATGAAATTAGGAAGAAATAGAAAATCTGAACCTCTCAATTACTAGCAATGAAATTGAATCAGTAATGAAAAACTGCCCCAAAACAGAAGTCCAGGACCAGATGGCTTCACAGGGTAATTCTATCAAACTTTATTTATTTGAGAGAGAGAGAAAGAGGGTGTAAGAGATCACAAGCAGGGGGGAGGGGTAAAGGGAGAAGACTCCCTGCTGAGGAGGGAGCCCGATGCAGGACTCAATCCCAGAACCCTGGGATCATGACCTGAGCTGAAGGCAGAAGTTTAATCGACTGAGCCACTTGGGCACCCTCTATCAAACATTTATTTTTTTTATTTTTTTAAAGATTTTATTTATTTATTTAATTGACAGAGAGAGA
Organism: Callorhinus ursinus; assembly: GCF_003265705.2. Classification (NCBI taxonomy): domain Eukaryota; kingdom Metazoa; phylum Chordata; class Mammalia; order Carnivora; family Otariidae; genus Callorhinus; species Callorhinus ursinus. The sequence goes on from NW_027397064.1 coordinate 91,382,452, forward strand.
GCGACAGAGAGACAGCGAGACAGGGCACACAAGCAGGGGTGAGTGGAAGAGGGAGAAGCAGGCTTCCCGCTGAGCAGGGAGCCTGATGCGGGGCTCGATCCCAGGACCCTGGAATCATGACCTGAGCTGAAGGCAGTCGCTTAACCAACTGAGCCACCCAGGCGCCCCTCTATCATACATTTAAAGAAAAGTTAATACCTATTCTCAAACTATTCCAAAAAGAAGAGGAAGGAAAGCTTCTAAGTTCATTGTATGAGGCCAGAACTACTCTGATACCAAAACCAGATACACTACAAAAAAGGAAAACTACTGGCCAATATCTCTGATGAACACAGATGCAAAAATTCTCAACAAAATATTAGTAAACCAAATCCAACAATACATTAAAAAAAATCATTCACCAGTGTAGAGTGAAATTTAATCCAGGGATACAAGGGTGGTTCAATATTTGCAAATCAATCAATGTGAATCATCACATTAACAAGAGAAAGGATAAAACCACATCATCATCTCAGTAGATGCAGAAAAAGCATTTGATAAAGGACAACATCCACTCATGATAAAAACCCTCAACAGGGGCGCCTGGGTGGCTCTGATGGTTAAGCATCTGCCTTCAGCTCCAGTCATGATTCTGGGGTCCTGGTATGGAGCCATGCATCAGGCTCCTTGCTCAGTGGGGGGCCTCCTTCTCCCTCTCCCTCTGCTGCTCCCCCTGCTGTGCTCTTTCGCTCTGACAAATAAATAAAGATCTATAAAAAAAAAAACCCTCAACAAAGTAGGTTTAGAGGGAAAAAACATACATAATAAAGCCCACATACGAAAAACCCACAGCTAATATCATACTCAGTGGTGAAAAAGAGCTTTTCCTCTAAGAGCAGGAACAAGACAAGGATGTTTACTCTCACTACTCTTATTCAACAAAGTACTGGAAGCCCTAGCCCCAGTAATCAGACAAGAAATAAAAGTCATCCAAATTGGAAAGGATGAAGTAAAAATTTCACTACTGGAGATGACATAATATTATATATGGAAAACCCTGAAAATTCCACCAAAAACCTAGTAGAACTGATAAATGAGTTTAGTAAGGACACAGGATACAAAATTAACATACAAAAATGTGTTGCATTACTATACACTAATAATAAAGTAGCAGAAAGAGAAATTAAGAAAACAATCTCACTTGTAATTGCATCAAGAATAAAATACCTAGGAGTAAACTTAATCAAGAAGGTACTTTGAAACTACCAAACATTAATAAGAGAAACCAAAGATGACACAAACAAATGGAAAGATATTCCATGTTCATGGATTAGAAGAATATTGGTAAGATGTCCATACTACCTAAAACATTTTTTTACAGAACTAGAACAAACAATCCAAAAATTTGTATGGAACCAGAGAAGACCCTGAACAGAAAAAACAATCTTGAAAAAGAACAAAGCTGGACGTATCACATTCCTAGATTTCAAACTACAGTATAAAGCTGTAGTGATCAAAATAGTATGGTACTGGTACACAGACAGACACATGGATCAATAGAACAGAACAGAAAGCCCAGAAATAAATCATATTTATATGCTCAATCAATTTATGACAAAGGACACAAGAGCATACAACGGGAAAAAGTTTCTTCAACAAATGGTCCTGGGAAAACTGGGCAACTACATGCAGAAGAATGAAACAGGACCATTTTCTTACACCATATACAAATAAACTCAAAATGAATTAGAGTCGTTAAGTGTGAGACCTGAAATCATAAAAATCCTGGAAAAAAACATATGCAGTAACTTATTTTTTAAGAGTTTACTTATTCATTTATTTTTTATTTTTTAAAGATTTTATTTATTTATTTATTTGAGAGGGAGAAAGAGAGAAAGGAACAGCATGAGAGGTGAGAGGGCCAGAGGGAGAAGCAGACTCCCCGCTAAGCTGGGAGCCTAATGTGGGACTCGATCCTAGGACTCTGGGATCATGACCTGAGCCGAAGGCAGTTGCTTAACCAACTGAACCACCCAGGCACCCCAGCTTACTCATTTTTTAAAAAGTAATTTCTACAGCCAACATGGGGCCTCAATTCACGACCCTGGGATCAAAAGTCACATGCACTATTGACTAAGCGAGTCAGGCGCCCCCTAGGCAGTAATTTCTTCTTTGACATTGCCTTAGAAACATTTCTCTAGATAGGACTCCTTGGGTAAGAGAAATAGCAAAATTTAACAGTGGGACTATACCAAACTAAAAAGCTTCTGCACAGCAAAATAAACCATCAACAAAACAAAAAAGTAACCTACTGAATGGGAAAAGATATTTGCAAATGATATATCCGGTACACAGTTAATATCCAAAATACATAAAGAACTTACACAAGTCAACAAGAACTCTCAAATAATCCAACTAAAAAATGGCAGAGGACATGAACAGACATTTCTCTAAGGAAGACATACAGATGGCCAACAGAAACTTGAAAAGATGCTCAACATCACTCATCATCAGGGAAATGCAAATCAAAACCACAACAAGCTATCACCTTACACCTATCAGAATGGCTAAAATCAAAAAACACAGTAAATAACAAGGGTTGGTGAGAATGTAAAGAAAAAGGAACCCCTGTGCACTGTTGGGGGGAATATTAACTGGTGCAGCCATTGTGGAAAACAGCATGGAGGTTCTTCAAAAAATTAAAAATAGAATTACCATAGGATCCAGTAATTCCACTGCTGGGTATTTACCCGAAGAAAATGAAAACAATAATTCAAAAAGATATATGCACCCCTATGTTTACTGCAGGATTACTTACAATAGCCAAGATATGGAGGCAATCCAAGGGTCCACTAGTAGATGAGTGGATAAAGAAGATGTGGTATATGTACACCATGGACTATTACTCAGCCATTAAAAATAATGAAATCTGCTATTTGCTACAACATGGATACACCTAGAGAATATAACGTTAAGTGAAATGAGTCAGGGAGAGAAAGACAGATACCATATACTTTCACTCATATTTGGAATTTGGAAAACAAAACAAATGAATGAAGAGAAAGAAAGATTGAAACAAAAACCAGACTCTTAAGTAAAAAGAATAAACTGGTTGTTATGAGAGGGGAGGTGGTTGGCAGGATGGGTGAAACAGGTGAAGGGGATTAGGAGTACAAGTATCCTGATGAACACTGAGTAATGTACAGAATTGCTGAATGATTATATTGTACACTTGAAACTAACGACATTGTATGTTAATTATACTTAAAGAAACTCCACTGTATAGGTAATATAAAATTGATCTCTTTAATTGTTCTCTCATGGTGTATGCCTTAAAAACAAAAAATGAAATGGTGTGCTTTTTAAGAGTAAGGTTAGAAACTTTAACATCCCCCTTCCCCACCCCCATTAAAAACAAAGACACCCGTATCAGCTATTGCAGAGCTAAGCCAGTAAGCGGGCACTCAATATTATACTCACTAATAGATAATAGAGAAAAACATATTCTTAACAAAGAATCAAAATAATATATGCTTCTACATGAAACCAGAAGCTTACTATGCATGCTGACAGGCAGACTGAGAATGGCATTTTTCACTCTTCATGTTTAGCAAATGGCTCTGTAAGCAAAAGCTGAACTTAAGTTTTAAGGTAACATGTTTAAAATATGGTTAAACACAGTAAATTGCCCTTTCATTAAAATGAAACTTGACCGCATGATTACAAAGCACTCAGTGAATTCATGAATTCTTAGGTCACTCATAAATCCTCTCCTTAGAATCTGCACTGCAGCTGAAATGCAGATTTCATGTCATTAATCTCGAAGTGTTTACTTGATAAGGAATAACACAAAACTGTTTTAGTTTACATTTAATACATAATGCTTGAAACAAAGGTTTTATTTCAATATTTCTGAATAAGTCTGGACATTTAAAACATCTCTTAAAAAAGCCTTACTTGATTATACTATAGGTTTTCATAGTAGAACATTTGGAAAATACAAAAAAGGAAAAAGCCACTATGGAAAAACCCATTTTTGTAAAACAATTACTCATAGATAATCACAATTTACATGTATATATAGGTAGCCTTATTTTTATGTTCAGATATAATATAAATATCCACTTACACTATTTATAGAAACGGCACACATACTGTTTTAAAACCTTTTCCATGTAATGTTTCCATAGCTATGGATAGATAAGATTAACAGAAATTTTTAAAAATGATGGGAAGTAAGTCAATCAGAGGAAGACAGTTACCATACGATCTCACTCATATGTGGAATTTAAGAAACAAAACAGGATCATAGGGGAAGGGAGGGAAAAATAAAACAAGACGAAATCAGGGAGGAAGACAAACCATAAGAGACTCTTATTCATAGGAAACAAACTGAGGGTTGCTGGAGGGAAGGGGGGGTGGAGGAATGGGGTAACTGGGTGATGGACATTAAGGAGGGCACGTGATGTAATGAGCACTGGGTGTTATATAAGCCTGATGCATCACTGACCTCTACCTCTGAAACTAATAATACACTCTATGTTAACTGAATTTAAATAAAAACAAAAAAAAATGGGAAGGAACTATTTAAGTAAATTTTCTTAGAACATATTTAGACCTCAAGTTACTTCAAGGATAAGAAAAGAAGTCAACTGATGTGAACTCTGTTGGACTTTAAGGAAAGGGCATATGTTAAGAAGCTAATAAGACAAAAAGACTAAATATTTTAAAACAAACTATGTCAGTTTCCTCCGGCCACTCTGGAATGCAGACCAAACACAAATTTAGCCCAAAATTCCTATGCCTTTTCATTTAGGATACTACCTAATGTTCTTTTTTTTTTTTTTTTTTTTTGTTGGTACCACAAAGTAACATTAGTAGCTAACATTTACATGACATTTTTTAGGTTTTGGGCATTGTTCTAAGCACTTTATATATAAAGTGAGATGAAGAAACAAAAGCACAGAGAGGTTCACACCGCATTGCCCAAGGTTACCTCCTGGTAAGTGTTGTAGCTGGGATTTGCACATAGTAGTCTGATTCTAAAATTTACTTTTCTCAGGGACAAATGTTGAAGTAGAACAAGTATTAGAGTAATACTACTCAAATAAGTGGAACACTATATACTTGGTCTCCTTCCATTTTTTTAGTATTTTGGTTAATGAAGACTTTTACTGTAGTTTAAGATACTTGTCTCAAGATAAATTTAATTATAGGAAAAAAATTATTGCAAATAGTCAATCAACCAGGGAAACTTTTTCATTTGAATTTAAGATTATTTGTAGGTATAAATATGGTTATCCAAAATAGGAATAAGAGTGAAAAGTTGCGGGCGCCTGGGTGGCTCAGGTCATGATCCTGGAGTCCCGGGATCGAGTCCCACATCGGGCTCCCTGCTCAGCAGGGAGTCTGCTTCTCCCTCTGACCCTCTTTCCTCTCATACTCTCTCTCTCTCATTCTCTCTCTCTCAAATAAATAAAATCTTTAAAAAAAAAAAGAAAAAACTGTTTAAAAAAAAGAGCGAAAAGTTGCAGAACAGTTAGTGCAGATGGTAGTTAGATGAACTTGGAGCTAAAAAAAAAAAGACCATATATCAAAGAGTTTAAACGATCAGCCCATAATGTCTTCTCCTTGGGAGGGACTCTCCTTTACTTGTTTTGCCCATTACTCTCAAGATGTGTGGTTTGTGACCTCCTGTATTTCAAGATTACACTTCCTTGTCTTATTATAATTCGATCTCACATGTACATGAAACAGTTGGGAAGAGGAAAAGGAGGCTCAAATGGTGACATGTTTCAGGTTCATGTCCCTTGATCCGTGTCTCTCAAACTATTTTCATGCCAATCTTCAATGCTTCTTGTTGGGGTTTAGCCTTGCTATTTTGCTTCAAAGGCTGACTTTGCTCAAAATGTATACTCGGTTTCTATAGCTCAGATGAATCCACACAAGATTTAACAGAATTTTCATTATCTGGATCTCTTCTCTGCAAAGTTGACTTGTTTTGCCAAGAAATCAGACTCTACCTGGTGGGGCAAAGCTAGCTTTAACCTGGATGCCTGTGTACAAAGGGTAATGTTCTGTATCATGGGTTAAGTCTTAAGTTCTTGTGAAGCAATGACTTTTTTTTCAATACAGAGTAACTTTACATTCACATTTATATTTGAGGCAGGAAAACTCACCAGGTATGAACCCCATTGGGCAGGAAGCTGCCAGGGCTTAAGGACTCTTTCTAAGCCTATCATGGCTGAAAAAAAGTATCATTTAACATTTGATACTCTGTATGACTAGCACCTTAGGAGGTAAATTCTACGGGTAATTTGGACAGGTGCCTGAACGTTTTTCTAGAAGTCACAAAGAGATGCCAGACCACTCATTCCAATAATGACAACAAAAAACCCACAACCTAGTAACTAGTTGAAAAGTTGTAATTTTTAAAAAAGATTTTATTGGTCAGAGAGAGAGAGAGAGAGAGTGCGCACAAGCAGGGAGAATGGCAGGCGGAGGGAGAGGGAGAGGGAGAAGGAGACTCCCTGCTGAGCTGGGAGCCTGATGTGGGACTCGATCCCAGGACTCTGGGATCATGACCTGAGCCGAAGGCAGATGCTTAACCTACTAAGCCACCCAGGCACCCCAAAAGTATCTAATTTTGGAGTATATTTCTCTAAAGAGCAGGATATTAAAAGTTGCAAAAAGACTGGGGTGCCTGGCTGGCTCAGTCAGAAGAATGTGTGACTCTTGTTCTTGGGGTTGTGAGTTCGAGCCCCATTGTGGGTGTAGAGATTACTCAAATAAAAATAAAAAAAAAGTTGGAAAAAAGATTAATCGACATTTTTGGGGTGACGTAAGACCATGGGAATTATGTTGGTTAAAGTTACTATAACCACAGGGAAAACTAGAAATACTCAGTTTGAAAGCACTAAAAACAGAAAAATCCACCACATCATTCTACTACTCAAATTAAAGATAACTTTACCACTGTCTATGCAAGACAAAGTCATTAATAATTTATTAGCAACATAATATAAAGGATCATCTAATCACAAGTATGCCTCACTTTATGCACATTTGGTAAATAAAATTTACATTTAAAAGAACTGTTCAAGTTACTCACAAATTCCTCTGAACCTGTGTTTAAGCAAAGGAATCTCAGGCTGCTGAGCATCAACTGTTACAGAGTGGCACTGAGTAGAGAAGTGGCACTGTGGTTCAAGTTCATTATCTAATTATTCAGTCTAAAAGGAAGGGAAGGGACATAGTTCTGATAGTTTAGATGGTATAGTTTGAAGACTGCCAAGTATGAGTAAAATAAAATAGAGTGATCTAGAAAAGAGGGAGAAAGCTGAAGACTTGGAAAGAGGAAGACTTGGAAAGAGGAAGTAGATTCCTAGAGAATGAAAAGTACCATTAGGTTGCTGGAGGGGAGGTGGACAGGGAGATGGGTTAAATAGGTGATTGGGTAGAGGCACCTGGCTGGCTCAGTCAGAAGAGCATGTGACTCTTGGTCTCGGGGTTGTAAGTTCCAGCTCCAGGTTGGGTGTAGAGATGACTTAGATAAATAAACTTAAAAAAAAAAAAATAGGTGATGGGTATTAAGGAGGGCACTTGTGGTGAGCACCAGGTGTTGTATGTAAGTGATGAATCACTAAATTCTACTCCTGAAGCTAATATTGCACTCTGTGTTAACTAGCTGGAATTTAAATAAAAACTTGGAAGAAGAAAAAAAAATTCTAAGAGCATTTCCAGTATTCTAACATGCAATATATCACCAACTTGGCTACACCTAAATTATTCTTCCTTTAATAGTAAGTGTTTCAGTATATCAGAAATTAAAAAAAACACAAATCATTCCTTTGATCTATCTAGATTTAACCTGGAAGTCAGAGGAAAATAGGATCTATATCATCTGTAGAAATTTGTGTCAATATTGTGGGAAAACATGTATTTTGTAAAGTAAGCAATGCCAATAAAAGTGATACCAAACAACAGAATAAAAACCTCCAGACCTCGACATAGGTGTTACTTAACAATCTCATTCTCCTTTGTTAAAGGACTGCACTGCTGCAATATTACCCCATTTCTTCCAGCACTTTCAGAGAAGAGTACAATCAATTCTGCAAGCAAAGAGAACTAGGACAATATAAATTGATGGCTTAGGCACTTCCCTGGAGGGCTCCAAAGAATATTCTATTTTTAACTCTCTTTCACTTCAACAGAGAAGAGAGCAAGAAGGAAACACAGTGCTCAGCAGAAAAGTATTGCACAGGCTTTAACAGGCTAGTTTTACTTTATGCAGGTGACCTGAACAGCATTTGTGTTAAAGGAAAACATTCTTAGTAATATGAATTAGATATAAGAAAGATAATAAAAAGAACTGAAGAACTGTTTTGTCAGAACAGCCCTAAATCTAAGGTGATTTCATTTAAGTTTTTCAAGACTAAACTTGTAGAGCAGAAGCAGTGTGAGGGGAGATTTGTTTTTGTTTTTGTTTTTGTTTTTGATAAGCCAGTTCTGCCAACTCTAAGTTTATATGTAACTAGGTAGCTACAATGCAATTTAGATGAACTGTTTCCAAATCCTCAAAACCTCAAGTTTGTAATCCTGGTCTGTCTTACACACCTGCAGCACATTTTTAGTGAGCAGGCAAGTTCAACTAAGGATAGCCTCTTTGGTGAATTTAGAAGAAGAGACGAACAACAGCACACCTTCACTATTCTTTCTCCTGTTATCACCTTCTGCTCCACTATTTCTGTGCCTGAAATAAACATAAACACAAACACAAAAAAACGAATCTAATAAAAACAGCCACGTAGAGGTTATAACTCATGGCTTTTTAAATGATGACCCTATGGAAGAGTCTGTAGAGCTCAAGGAAATCTGTGGGTACTTACCAGATACTTTTGGCTCCAGGTTTCAGTGTCGGCAGGTTAATGGAGAAGGGAAAAGGGAAATAGGTGGATTTGTAGGTATTACATAATGTCTGAATCTGTGCTGGTTACACAATACTCAGAAAAGCTCAGAGAATCAATGAAAAAAACAAGGATAACCAGGGCCATCCCGAAGCAACATCATTACAAAACTCCTCCAGTCAAAAGATGCCAGTAAAGAAACTTTGTACCGAAGTCCCTATTTAACATAGCTAAGTCTCCTGTTAATATCATCCCTCTGATGCTTACCCAATATGTCAATTTCTTCCTTGCTTGCCCTTTATACCAAGTCAGCTTTAAATTTGTGTTCTGTAATGCTGCCAATATTCTCCACATGTTACAGATTGTTTATCCTAAAATGTTCCTTCTATGGTGTGGTTCATCGGGAACCTACTATAGTCTGGTGGTAACGAAGCTTAATTGGAACCACATAGTTTTGAGTTACCTGAAAAGCTAACACTGATGATATAATGCATTGATATTCTTTGCATTTATCAACTGGCGGCAAAACTAAAATGACATTTCATTTTACAGACTCATTTTGCTTTCCACATGCATAAAATATCACAGTTTGGGGGAAAAAAATTGAATTATATCCTTGGTCAGAGCCAAAGTAGTTTCAGATGCTTTTAGGTGTCTTAGGTCCATTAGATGGCATGCATTAATGCACACTAATATTTCTTAAAAGTTATGTAGCAATAGACTTTTGCTAATGAGTTTGGCATGCTTAGACATTAGATTTTTAAGAAAATCTATAAACTAAACTGAATCTGTCATTCAAATCTGCTTTGGAAAAGAAATTAAAGCAAGAGCTTTCACAAATTTTTAAAAGGTAAATTATATTAAGACAAGGTTGTCATTTAAATTCAAATCCCTATTTCTGAGTATGATGCATGATTAAAAGGCATTATATGGAAAATATAAGCAAATATTAACACCTTAATACAGCATTAAAAAAAAAAGAAAGAAAAAAAGCAGTGGAAACCTGAGTAAAAAGAAGCCAGGAAGCAGCTGAAAAAGAGACCGGTTCACTGTGAGAAATGTAAACCTCTCAGACAGTGCTACGGCCCCGAATCCAACAGCTCAGGAACAAGGCCAATTATTGCAAAATATTAAACATATATGGTAAAGCTGCAAACCTTTCAAAAAAGAGTCATAAGAATGAAAGCAGCTACACAGAAAACAGCCAGGGCCGCATAAACCCAAAATCTTTGCTATAAGTACTATGTGCAGGAACGGTTTTTTTATATCAAGCTCCTTATATGTAGTATACTTTATAGTATTCAAGCTGTAAAGTTTATGATAAAGGGTTAAGATAATAAATCCTTACTATTGTAAATGGCAAATAACCATATCTTTTGAAATAGTTGTTTGTGTAACTCCAGTTATTGACAGTAAGTCATTAAGCTATTGCAAACCAGTCTTCCAATATTCCACCTTTCTGAACTAAAAAGGTCTCAGATAAGATAGAAACCAGAATCATGGAATTTTAGAGTACACAGAGGCTTCAACAGACAATACAGTAAACCTCCCTTACTTTGGAAGCAAGTAAATTGAAACCCAGAAGCTTTAAGTGATAGATCTAATACCAGTTAAAAATGAAAAAGGGCTGTCAGGATTTTACTCCTGTTTTCCTTCACACTATACATTCCATTGTCTGAAAATCCTCATGTAGCCAGAATTTCTTCTGCTTCTGTTGACTGGGGTTGACTTAACCTTGTTTTGAATGACCATGACAGTTTCATATTCATAACACAAGATATATATATTCATTCCTCAGCAACAGGGTTAGCACTGTTTTCAATTCAAGTCCCGTAAGAGATGAGAGGTTTGTTGTTAAGGGGATCAATAACTATTGTGGACCTCTGACACGCATGTGGGATAGAAGACCAAAGCATTTTATCCTTGAGATATCTCCCCAACCTTCTTCCTGCCGCCAAAAGGGAAAATAACAGAAGATCTTTTATTTCTCTTGCCATATCCCCTGGTTTAAGAATACTTAATTCAACAGGTAAAAACAAACAAAAAACCCCCCCAAAAAAACCCCCAAAACCCCCAAAACCACTTAATTCAATTGGATTTGTTAAGTTAGGGGACAATTTCTTTAAATACATATATAAACATTTAAAAATTATTTATTTGTGCCCCAGTGAAGAACTGTTCCAAATCTATTGTTTTCATTATTTGGTTGAATAATTAGTTTTACCCTTTTATGTAATAAAAGAAAATATGTTTCTTCACTAAATGTTGTTTGACAAGAAACAAAAATGTAAGAGACATTAACAAATTATTTCTAATTTTAATCAGACCGGGATGGTGGAATGTATATAGGGAAATATAAAGAAAAAAATAAAAAAATGAAATCCAGAAAGTATGATGTGTACATATCAAAATGTAAATTAAGGAAGGAGAAATTGCTATAAATCTGTTAAAAAAATCAGAAAAAATTGCCTTGTCCATTTCCCACTGCATTTTACTTTTCTATTAGGATATACACACAAACATAAATGCACACTTTTCTATATGCTTTAACATAAAAAATAACCATCAGCTAACTACAAATTTTTAGATTATAACTTTTTTAGTAGTTAAAATCCTAATTCCATTAAAAGGTTAAAATTACCAACACAATACTTGCCACTGGCACTACTGAACTTTTCTTTAAAGAGGAATTTGCTATTGTACTTATTAACATAACATTCCTTTCCCTTTCAGATAAGGATGCTTTGAGGATTAATTTCTCTTTTTTTTCCTCACACTGAATGATATTCAACTAACTTACACCTGTAAACTGAGAGGACAGTACATAAAATAACTGGAAGGACAAATTCTATATAACAAGTTATATTGTAATGACTTTAAGAGTCAAACATAATGTCAAAAATTATTCAGACATACTTTTTTCTGTGCCTGTACTATATGGATGCAATCTAACTTATTTTCATTTCCTTCCTTCTCACCATAATTAGCATTAGAAAAAATCCACAATTAAAGTATCACTGATGATAAAAACACCTACTACCTACAACATAGATATTTTGGCCTTCAACTGGGAGGAGTGGCATATTCAGTTGTTTTCCATTACGTGGGAATATTTTTGCTGAGATGCATTTGTAAAAGCACACTGGTCCGGCCTGTGATTTAAAGTTTTCATTCTGTAGGCAGTTTGACAATGCAGAGGAATAAAAGTTTAGCGATGGAAAAGAACGAAACTAATAAGCTCACACAAATATAGAGCAAAGGATCTCTGCTTGCCTCAACTGGCTGTACTAATAAACTAAGTTAATTAGTCACACAGAAGATATTTGAATTGGGAGAGTAAAGGTAAATTTCTTTTTTGTTAAATGACATTAACTATAGTCTGTATTATAATTTTGAAAGAAAAAAAAATCAAGACAAAACAATATGAAACATCAGTCACTGTGGCCCAGGAAAACTCAGAAAATAATTATTAGAATAAAACAACAATGTGTTTAAAGCTAATGAATGAACAGTGTCACAAGGAATATTCCCATATAAAGAACTTTTGATGACTTTCAAAACTGGAGCATGTACTAATTTATATTATTTGAAGTGGACTGTATTATCAAACTTCAGGAAAACTTGAACTAAAGGGAGTCACAATTAAGACAGAAGACAAATTCTAAGTTGGCTAAAATGAACAATGTTTGTACTCAATATCCTTTGGAAGAACATTGGCCACAAAAAAGGGAAGACCTTATACTAAGTGTAAGATGACTCCTAGGAACAATGGATTAAGAACCTGAAAGTTCCCCTACTGGGGTGATAAGTAAGAATCCTCTCTGGTTAAGGAAGTTGGTGATTCACAATGATCACCGAAGACTGCAAAAGTGGGGAGAAGCAAGAATACTTCTCTTCAGATTGCCTGGTGCAGGCATCTTTTTCCTAAAACTGCGGCTCCCCTTAAGACTTGCAAATAATATCAAGAGCAAGAAACTGCCTAAGTGGAGGGTTTTGTGGCCTCAGTGAGTCATGCTGATATAGTGTGAGCGCCTCCAACAGTGACAACCAGCTAAAAAGGCCTCAAAGATACCAATAAACATTCCGCTTCAACCGCTAGAGTTATGGAAGGCTGAAAAGTACCTTATTACACATCTAGGGCAGAAATACAAATCTAGGTGGGAAGCACAGAAAGAAATGAATTCAGTCAAGATCGTTTTTTCCGCTGAGGTCACAGCAGTTTTCACTGAAACCTTAAAGAAAATTTAAGAGGGGCAAAAGGAAAAGAATCTTCTGAGTTTTAACATATGAGATATGCCTAGTATTAGATTGCATTTGGTTTAAAAATACCTTTCACTATACAACCAGCAAACTGAAAAATAAAACACAAAAAAGATATTTAAGGACATCATTCCTTTTAAAAGCATACTGAGACCAAGACATCAAAACATCTTCACCAGGCTAAATTCTAAAAGTTGGGTCACTTGGGTCCTTGCTTCTAGTTAGTTGTTCAGGAGACATCTTAGCTTGCCTCATCTCTCTTTTGTTGTTAACAGAGGTGGATTATTGGTCCCCAAAGGAGGCTTTACTACAATGGCAGGGAGCAACATGCAGCTGCTCACCACTCTGCTTTGCCTGGTATAGTCTTCTCATTATGGCTCTAAACACTTTACCATATAAACCTGGCAGAGTTATTTTCTGGCAGGTGCTAAGATTTGCACACTCTTTCAATCTCAGTGGTTTGTATATTCATATGAATCATATCTGAGACCCCTGACAGGCAGAGGGTGGCAATATCTTAATGGTAAGACTGAAATAAAGCAGAATGAAAAAAGCAATATCCATAGCTAAGAGATCATAGCCTCAGAAGTATTACTCACCTGTCTGCTGTGTAGGCTGTGGCAGTGGTTGGTTTAGATGTGAATTGTAATGGACAGAAGGGACTGGACGGTACTGAGGTTGACTGGAGTGATAGTGGCCTGGAGCACAGTAACAGGCTGGCATCTAGGGTAAGTATTGAAAGAAAAAAAGTCCATTTCACTTGCAACAGAAATGTCTTCTCTGAGGAACAACAGAGTGTTATGAGTAATACTTCTTAATACCATCCGAAAAAAATTTTCTTAGCTTTAAGTTTAACTGAAAAATTTTTTAAAAATTTCAAGCATGCAGTATATGTAACAGAAGACACCTACAAATATGCCCATCAGTTAGATTTAATAGGTTTAAAGTTTTGGGGCATAATTGTTTCAGATTTTTCTCCCTCTTTTATAAAACCAAACACTACTGAAATAGCTAAGGGCTCACTCCAACATTCTTTTGCCCTATGTTCAACAGAAAAATCATTATCCTATAATAGGTTGGTATATATGATTCCTATAAATGTTTTTAAACTGTTACTATACATATGTTATCCGTAAAGAAAACTGTTGAGGGTTTAAAAAATTTACATTTATGGTACTCTACTACATAAAACTCCATGCAACTTATTTTGCAATTAACATTCTTTTTCGAGACTTATCTTGGTTGAAACATGTACACTCATGCTCATTCAATCTGAATGCTGAACTGCAGTCATTGTATAAACAGCCAGTTTATCTATTCTCACACTAATACACAGTTGCGCTGGTTCCATTCTTTTTCTCATACTTCTAATGTAAATTAAAAGGCCAATACAAATCTTATTTGTCAATTATATCTTAATAAAGCTGGGGAAAAACCCAGTAAGACTAGCTTAATTCTATTTCCTTCCGGAGCTATTTATATCAGTTGTGCATTTCTCTTAAAGTAATCTGACCTATTTTGGAATGAGGAATAAACAATTAATTCAGTGATGTAGAAGTTTGTGGTAAATTAACTTTATTAGCTTCATAAGCTCTTTCAGGTTATGCTCTTCCAATTGGGTTACTTCTAAAAGAGGAGACATCTGTAGACATCTTAAAGAGTGTCTATTTCATCTGCAAACCAGCTGAATACAGAATTTCTAGATCAGTTATAAGCCAAGAATCTCCTAAATTTACTGTTAACATTCTTCTGTTTTTGAACCATTAGATGCAATACATTTGTGATCCCTTAATTGTTCCTGGAGGTATCAGCAAGCAATTGGTATGACCTAATTTCAGATCTTAATCTATTATTATACTTTTCAGTATGCGTATAAATAAGAGTATACACTTTTCTCCCACTTAATTAAAAAAAAGACATCATTGTTTAAGGCAAAAATGGTAACCAATATATATTTTATTTATAATGTATACACATGCAATGTATATGACAACAGCACAAACAACCGAGGGTAAATAAAATTATACTGTCAATGTGACTACTATATTTTACTTGCAGTTTCATATGAACTTGAAATAGATAGTAATAACCTAAAGATACAGATCATATGCCTAAAGAAACTATACAAACATGAGATTTAAAGGACTGTAGTAAAAAGGCCAAAGAAAAAATAAATTAGAACACTAAAGGAGTTCAAATAATACAAAAGGCAGGATAGGAGGCATATAGGAATAAAATAGAACAAATGGAAAACAAATAGCAATGTGGCATACCTACCTCTAACCATGTCAACAGACCTATTAAAGCTAAGAGGACTAGACATTCCAATGAGACTAATAGAACAGCAAAGATGAACTATATAACTATATGCAAAAGACAGACTTTAAATATTAAGGTCACAAATTAGAGGACAGAAAAGGCATACCACTTAAATGCTCATCAAAAGAATGCTGAAGTCACTATATTGAAGTCAGATAAAATAGGTTTTAAGACAAGAAACAGTACTAGAGAGAGAGAGAAAAACATTTCATAATGATAGGAGTCAATATATCAGGTAGAAATGATAAATATAAATCGCTTAATACAGGTTTCAATATTATTAAAAAACTGGCAGAATTTAAGGGAGAAATAGACAAATCCACTATCACTTATTGGTAGAACTGGATAAAAGACTGGAAAGACACGAATCAACAACATCGGCTCAACTAATACTTAGAGAATACTAAATGCAAGAAACAGTAAAATATGAAAGAAATGAAAGATGACCTAAGTAAATGGAAAGACATCCCATGTTCATTAAGACTGGAAGATTTAATATTAAGATGTAGTAATATCCAAAGCAATCCACATACTCAATGCAATCTCTATCAAAATTTTAATGGCCTCTTTTGCAGAAATGGAAAAGCCAACCATCAAATTTACATGGAATCGTAAGCCATATAGGCAAGTAGTCAAAGCAATCTTGAAAAAGAACAGTTGGAAGACTCACAATCCCTGACTTTAAAAACTTACCACAAAGATATAGTAATATAATAGTGTAGTACTGGCATAAAAGTGGAAACATAGAGAATAGCATAAACTGAGAGTCCAGAAATAAACTCTTACATTTATGGTCAACTGATATTTGACAAGGGTACCAAAATCATTCAGTGGGAAAAGCATGCTTCAACAAATGATGCCAGAAAAGATAGATACACACATGCAAAAGAATGACATTGGACCCTTATGCCTCATTATCATATGCAAAAATTAACTCAAAATGGATAAAAGATCTAATTTTGGAGCTAAAGACCACAAAACTCTTAAAGGAGAACATAAGGATAAAATCTTCATAACTGTGGATTTGGCAATGGATTCTTAGTTATGACTAGAAAAGCAATGAGCAGTAAAATGAAAAGAGATAAAATGGATTTTATCGAAGTTAAATTTTTGTACATTTAAGGACATTATCAAAAAGTCAAAAGACAAGAGAACAGGTGAACATATTTGCAAATCACACTCCTGATGAGGGTCTAGTATACAGTATATATAAAGACCTCTTACAACTAAACAACAAAAAGACAATCTCCTGAAAAATTGGCAAAGGACTTAAAAGAGACAGTTCTCCAAAGAAGACAGACAACAGCCCACAAGTACATGAACAGATGATCACCACCACCAATCATTAGGGAAATACAAGTCAAAACCACAAGGAAATACACACTTCACATCACCAGGATAGCTGAGATAATAATAACAACTTTTAAAAAGGTAAATAATAAGTGTTACTTTGTCAAAATGTGGAGAAACTGGAACCTCTATACATTGCAGATGGGAATATAAAATGACACTGTGGAAAACAGGCTGGCAATTTCTCAAAAAGTTAAACACAGATATACCATATAATTCAGCAATTTTATTCCCAGGTATATATCCAAATAAATGAAAGTGGATATCTGAATAAAAACATGTACCTACATGTTCATAACAGCACTGTTTACAATGGGCAAAAGGTAGAATGAACAAATGGTATATTCATACAATGGTATATTATTCAGGGCGCCTGGGTGGCTCAGTCGTTAAGCATCTGCCTTCGGCTCAGGTCATGATCCCAGGGTCCTGGGATCGAGTCCCACATCGGGCTTCCTGCTCAGCGGGAAGCCTGCTTCTCCCTCTCCCACTCCCCCTGCTTGTGTTCCCTCTCTTGCTGTGTCTTTCTGTGTCAAATAAAAACAAACAAACAAACAATGGTATATTATTCAGACAAAAGAAGGAACGAGGTACTGATACATGCTACAACGTGGATTAACCATCAAATATGTTAAGCTAAAGAAGCCAGACACAAAAGGTAACAATATTGCATGAGTCCATTAATATGAAGTATCCAAAACAGGCAAATCCTTGGAGACAGAAAGCAGACTGGTGGTTGCCAGGGGCTGGGGGCTGGGGCAAATAGGTAGTAACTGCTTAATGAGTAGAGTTTTCTTTTGGGGTGATAAAAATAAAATGTTTTGGAACTAGAGAGAGGTGATTGTTGGAAAACATTCTGTATGTACTAAATGTCACTGAATTGCTCACTTTGAAATGGTTAATTTTATGTTATGTCAACTTTATCTCAAAACAAAACCAAAAGAAATCACAAAACACTGAAATGATAAAATACAAATTCTTCTCTTTTTTTTTAAAGATTTGATTTATTTATTTGACAGAGAGACAGAGAGCACAAGCAGGCAGAGCGGCAGGCAGAGGGAGAGGGAGAAGCAGGCTCTCGCTGAGCAGGGAGCCCAACGCGGGGTTCAATCTCAGGACCCTGGGATCATGACCTGAGCCGAAGGCAGACGCTTAACCGACTGAGACACCCAGGCATCCCTAGAATACAAATTCTTTTCAAGTGCACATGATCTTCCCCCAAAAGACTACATACTGGTACATAAAATAACAAGAGATTCCAATAAACAATGAAATCTTAGATTCTCTGATCACATGAAATTAGAATAGAAATCAGTAATAATAAGGTATTTAGAAAGCCCCAGGTATTTGGAAATTAAATAACACACTTCTAAATAAATCACCTGTCAAAAAAGTCATACACATACAAAAAAGAGAAAACATTTTGAACAAAATGATAACAAAAACACAACACATCCAGTTTTGTGGGTTGCAGCTAAAATGATGCTTAGAGGGAAATTTATAGCATTAAAAAATTTATGTTAGAAAGGAAGAACAATCTAAAAATCAATGATCTATGCTT
Organism: Callorhinus ursinus; assembly: GCF_003265705.2. Classification (NCBI taxonomy): domain Eukaryota; kingdom Metazoa; phylum Chordata; class Mammalia; order Carnivora; family Otariidae; genus Callorhinus; species Callorhinus ursinus. Next base: position 91,400,827 of record NW_027397064.1, read on the forward strand.
CTACCTTAAGAAGCCAGACACAAACAAAGGAGCAAATGAAACCCAAAATAAGCAGAAAAGAAGAAAACAATGGTAAAAGTAGAAATCGTTCAAATAGAAAATGAATAATAAAATTAATGAAATCCTGTTGGTTTTTAAAAAACATCAATGGAATTGATAAATCTTTTGAGTAAATAAAGCAAAAAGAAGAGAGGAGTGAAACTATCAACATTAAGAATTACAGAGGTGATACCACTATAGATCTTTTTTTTTTTTTTAGGTTTTGTTTATTTATTTGACAGAGAGAGACAGCGAGAGAGGGAACACAAGCAGGGGGAGTGGGAGAGGGAGAAGCAGGCTTCCTGCGGAGCAGGGAGCCCGATGTAGGGATCGATCCCAGGACCCTGGGATCATGACCTGAGCTGAAGGCAGACAATTAACGACTGAGCCACCCAGGTGCCACACCACTATAGATCCTTAAAATACTAAAATTATAATAAGGGGATATCATGACTGACCGTTTGCCAATAAATTTGACAATTAAATTGATACAATCTATAATATTCAATCCAAAAAGGAACAGGAAATTGGATTAGCTCTATATCCACCAAAAAATTGACTTTGTAATTTTAAAATCTTCACTACAAAAAAACTCCAAGTCCAGATGCATTAGTGAATTCTAGCAAATATTTAAGAAGGATGTTAAGAAGAATCCTACACCAACTGTTTTAGGAAATGAAGGAGGCAACAATATCCAATTCATTTTGAAGCCAGTATCACTGCCATCTTGATACTACAACCTGAAAAAGACATTACACACAAACTACAGACCAATAACCATTATGAACATGCATGCAAAAATCATTAAGAAAATATAAGCAAAATGAATCCAGTAATATATAAAAAGATATTCTATCATGACTAAGTGGGAGTGTGCTCTCAAAATGAAAGGATTAACTTAACATTCAAAAATCACAGTAATTCGCTGTATAAATAGAACAAAATGGAAAAATCACATGATCATCTCAACAGATGCAGAAAAGGAAATTTCACAAGATTTAATACTCAATTCATGGTAAAGACTCTCACCAAACTAAGAGAATTTTCTCAACATAATAGAGGGCATAATAGAGGGCAAAAAATTCCAGATAATCTCAGAGTTAATGATGAAAGACCAAATGCTTTTCCTAAGACTGGAAACAAGGAAGAATATGTACTTTCAAAATTTAGCTTTAAGTTAATAAATGAATTCTAGGGATTTTACTTCTTCCTGTTGTGTGTATATTCAACATTAGTGCTCATAAGTAATTCAATAAGGCAAGTAATTCAATAAAAGGCATATGTATTGGAAAATCCTAAGCAGTCTATGAAAAAAGTACTAGAATAATTAAATTTAGAAAGTCTACAGGATACAAGATCAATATACAAAAATCAACCTTATTTCTACATATGAGCAAATGATGAATAGAAAATGAAATTTTAAAATAATCTCTTTTAGAATACTAAGTATTTTTTTTTTAAGGTTTTATTTATTTGAGAGAAAGCGAGAGCACGTGCAAGTGGTGGGGAGGGGAGAAGGGTAGAGAAGCAGATTCCTTGCTGAGCAGGGATCCTGATGCAGGGCTCAATCCCAGGACCCTGAGAGCATGACCTGAGCTAAAGGCAGACGGTTAACCAACTGAGTACCCAGGCGCCCCACAAAGCATTTAAAAACATTACATACTTAGAGATATATTTAATAAAATATATGCAATATTTATATAATGAAAACTACAAAATACTGTTGAGAAAAATTAAGGAATATCTAAGTAAATGCAGAGAAATAACAATAAAGCTTTATTAGTATTACGATGTTATTAATTCTCCCTAAATTAACCTACTTCTTCCTGAAATACATCATCTTATTTTTATACTGTATTTACCTTATTGTGTTTCTCTTAAGCCAATTAAAACAAATCAGTCAAGAGGAAACCCAAAGGTCGCATATTTTTAACCATCCAGCCAACTGAAGTGTCTACCAGTCATGTGGTTGTCTAGCATATATTTGAGAATCTCCAGAGAAGGGAAGATGATGACCAGCTTTGTTTATACATTGTCACAAATTCTCTCCACGTGAAATTAAGCTCTCTAGTTAGGGTTAAACTGATCTTAAATGAAGAGGTTTCCATGGGAGAAAAGATGAAAAAGCGCCGTACCTGTGGTGAGGGCTGAATATATCCCTGCTGCTGCAGCACAGGCTGGCTGACAGGATGGCCAGAGGCAGAATAGCCAGCAGTAGGGACTGGCTGCCCGGGTGGCAGGGGAGGAGGGGGAGGTGGCGGCGGCGGTGGTGGTGGTGGTGGAGGGGCTGCCGTCATGATATAACCAGACTGCTGTGGGGACTGAAGAACAACAGTGGACTGGAACATGGTGGCATGAGGGTCAGAACCATCTGCAGATGGCTGGCGGGCAAGACTCATGTGGCTAAACTGAGACCCAAGGTTGTCCGGCTAAAAAAGGGAAAAGGGAAAAGTCAGAAATCAGTAAGCCTTCCATACATACTTACCAAAAAGCTTATCAACCAAGCGTATTGAAAAACCCCCACTTCATATATTTTAAGATGATTTGCAGTAGTATGCATTATGGATATCATACATCTACAACAGATATGACTTAATAGAACAGCTTCAATAAAATTAGAACTCTAAGGCAGGAAAGTAGGAATATTACAGTGCTGTCATTACAAATTACTTAGAAAGTGTATCTAGTAGAGTGCATAGCATGCAGAAGAGTAGGGTGTAACAGTATTTCACAATAAAAATGAAAAGACACTTATTTAAATGATTAAAGGCACATTAGGATGTGGAAGTGAAACTGGACATATTTATATTATACACTTAACATTTTCTGAAGGGACCTCAAGGACCAGGTAACTAGCAAGGCATGGTACTAATTTATTCTCTTTACCTCTCTTCCTAAAAGGCAAGATTCTGCTTCTATGACCTCTGTATATCTTAGGATACCTGTTGAATAATACTAGCAAAAACGAAATAAAATATATAAAATCTACCCACCCCAGTCTTCTAATCTCTCAAAAATAATGTGGCCATAAATTCTATTCTTCCCTAGTGTTTTTCAGTCTTAAAGTCAGACGTTAACACAAATTTAATCCAAATGATAGTTTCCTACTGCTTTTGCTACTTGGTGAGCAGGCAGTGGTGTCCAGCCACGAGAGGGTTATGATTTACATGCCATCTGACAAATGTTTTCTCTGACTCAACAGCATAAGGACCAGTTCTGACTGGTCTAGACAATATCACTGAAATGATAAAAATGGGGTTAAAATGGCATCCCCTTGCTCCCAAAGAGACAGAGATTCGCAACAATATGTATCACAATTTGTTAAGAGGAGAATTTTGGAAAAAGTTATTTAAAAAATTGTGGCAATTGAGTTGTCAGTTCAAAGTTGACGTGTCTGCAATTTCTACAGTCGGCTGGTTTTTGCAAAGTACATTATGGCTACAGAGGAGACAAGGGATCGAAAAGGGGAACCTGATTCAATAACTGAAAATATGTGGTTTTTTCCCAATGCTGCTCAGACATACTCTAGCACTATTAGCCTAATTCAATGAATACTTTCAAAAGGGAAAAATGTACCAAAATATACTTATTAGCTGTAATTACATAGTAATCTGGCCAAATATTTCAATTATACACCACCATCAGAGTCATCTCAAAAAAAAAAAAAGTCATTTTCTTATTCCAATTATCCACCATGTTTCAAAACATTTTTGAGGCTATTATGCTATTCTTAATGATGCTTTCCATCTTCTCAATGCTGGCAAAATTTTATTTTTTCAGACTGGAAGTCATTTTTGAAAATCATTCAGAGCCGATGCTGTTAAATAAGGTTGCCGCCAGCTCAAAACAAAAACACTCCCAATAAAAGAAAAACGTTTCTAAAAAGTGTCAAGTGACTTTAAGATATAGCTTACATTTTAACTTGAAAAGTAATGTCAAAATGTGATGCCATATAGTCTGGAAAAATAACAGCATCACTGGGAAAAGTATATTAGGCTGAGACTCATTTTAAGGGAGGAAAGTAACAACTTATTGAATACTGATTTCATGTTAGGCACTAGGCAGGAAGTACTTTACATGGTTATTAACTTAAAGAAGTCACTAGTAACTAGAGAAGGTTACACAGAGAATATATGGCACTGGTGCTTCTAAGCTCTTACTGAGAAGTATAATTTGGGGCATACTTTGGATTGAAGGTGGTATCATTTCTTTACAGTCACAGATTAAATATCTAGGGATCTTCTTTGGAAATATATATAATGTCTTAAGTAGCTGTAAGGTCCAATTCACCCTAATAACTGGTATGTAGTCTAATGGACCTAGGTACTGGGGAAAGAAGAGAAAGCCTTAAACCCAGATGAAAGCTGCCACTCCAGGATTGCAAAGATAGCACTGACCTCAGTGAGAAAAGTAGCTAAACTATCTTAGGACTAGAATACTCAACCTGAAAATCATTTCATTATGAAAAGGCAGGAAAAGATTTGGACTTATATAATCACTGTAATATGCAAATATAACAAATATTTTAACAGTAGAGATTAAATTATTTCTAATACAGGTCAGAAACACTTTTCCAGTATATATGTGTCCAAGACTTTAAATAATCACAGAAGAGCATATCACATTAATCACATTCATGAGCATCCATCACACATCAGCCCACAGAAACAATGCAGGAGGTGAATAGAGATATAGTACCACGGAATATTGCTGGGTGGGTGAGACTGGCAGGAGCGGGGATGGGTAAGGGGCTGTAGAGTACTGAACAGGCTGTGAAGAGGACTGCAGAGGACGAACAGGCTAAGGAATAACAGGTTGGCAAACAATGTTAATGTCAGAATAAAATGTTACAAGAGTTGCATAAAATGGAAAGTTACACTTTTTTGGCAAGAGCTTAAACTACATTTATAAAGTCATCTTATACAATGATATAGGAAACAACAAAAATGATGCTAAATGAAGAAACTGCATAGTAAAAATTTTTAAAGAATACCTAGCTTTAATATACAATTAGGTAATTTTTTCATAAAAATATTTCTCTATTAGATTCACAGAAACAGGTAATTTAGATACTTCAAATCCTATTATCTAACCAAAACCTCCAGGTTAAGTCAGTAAAAGCAAAACCACTCATTCTTACTTCCTCGTTTGATGGAGGAGTTGCTCTGTTTAGCATTATGACACTAGATAATAAAAGAAAACTTCACTCATTATCAGACAATAAAAACTTACACAACATGTATGCCAATTACCATCTCTATTTGATAAGGCATGATTAAATACTCTTTTAGGACAAAAGTGCCTGAATTTTTTGCAATTTTTAAAGAAAAATATACTGTGGGTACCATTAAGAATAACAGCCTAAAGAACCACACACACACACACACACACACACACACACACACACACACAGGCACACACACAAACTTCTCTCTTTTACACAAGGAAGATAAACACATTTTTCTTGCAACTAAAAATTTTTATCGAGAGAGTAGATGCCAGGAGCTAAAAAACTAGTTACTTGAAATTTTTTTTGGTAATGAAATACTCCTGCATTTCAGGAAAATAAAATAAGTTTTATGTTTCCCAGGGACAATCAAAAACAGGTGTTATAAAAAAATGAAAAAAGTTTTCATCATTTCTAAACCTTAAGGAGTACAGCTGATCATCCGCAGGCTAACACTGGCATCTGATTTAGTTTCCCAGTCTTGCATTTATATTATCTAGTTTATTCCGAAGGGGTAATAGACATACTGGCTTAAAGACTCTGGTCATCCACATTACAGGTGGCAATCAGGCTAAGATAAGTTAAGTGACCTGTAGACAGTCATGTAAAGCAAACACTGGAGGAACCCCGGTAATTTTATCTAGTGAAAACTCTTACTTTTGGTTAAAATGTACATATATGAATCTCCCTCTGGACAGTATTTTCTAGAAGAATACTTTACAAAGGCAAAATAAATGAACTGAATAAGATTGCCTAGGAAATAATCTAAATACAGAGAAATTGTTCTGACAACTAAGATGTGTAATGATGAGTTGCACTTCTACCACAAAATCAATGCAAGAGTTTCTAAAAAGTGAAAGTCTTAGGTCAGAATCCCACAAAAAATCTAAAATTAAAGTTAAAGTACTACAAAAGGTAAAAGCTGAAAGATCTATAGAGCCACCGGTCCCTCACTAACCTCTTGATTAGCAATTAGCAAGCTTCCTAATGGATGGCAGCACATACCACACTAAATGAGGTACTGTGGCTCTAGAATTTCCAAAGTACAGGCTATTCGATCTGTTATTAAGTCAGACAACCATTAAGACATAACTTTCTTCCAGACATCTTGACCTACCATGTAAGTGTCAGATGAAACAAGAGCTTTAGACTGCTGGGGGATAAAAGAAAGGGGGGGTCCTACGAGCACCAACGGCATGAATTAACATCTCACAGTGTCAAGTGGTAACCAGACAAATGTGGGCGAGAACACTGCTTGATCAAAGTGAAATTGTGACACCACAGAAAAGAAAAAGCCTTCGCACTTCCTTTCCCTACTTAAATTGCAACTGGCTGCAAAACAACAACCACTTGAAGTGATTGATTTTAAGACACGTAGCCCATCTGAAGGCTTTGGAAATCACAGTATTATTTTGTTTGGTTATGTGAAACTTCATGGATGAATTATCTCAGTGCAAAAAATGGTTACTGAGTATCATTTGTTCGTCAGTTCTCTCTCCTGGTATCTGATGGTGAATTACCTGAAACACCTGAGGCAATACCAGGAAAATCAACCATGAAGTTTGACGCATATCCCAAGATTTCAAATTACAGTCCATTAAGGCTCTATTTCTAAAGTAAGCTGTCTACACCTTCATTTAGGATTGTCTCACCTCTGAATCAGACAAAATTATTTCTAAGAGATAATAATCTGAAATATATAACCATAGATAAACCCTTGAGACTTTTTTGAAGCTGCCAGACAAACATTATTTCCATTGAATGAAATGCAAATCAGGCCTATAAAGCTCCTGGTGAAATACAGAGCACTACAAAGACAATTACATGACAGCACGATGAAGGAAAAACACTTCAGGACCAAACTGAATGAACGCAAGGCACAGAAGGCCAGGGAGGGAGTTTTACGTAGTCTAACGTGTACCTGGAGTTTGTAATCAAATGGGGCTGCGAAGCAGACATGGGAGTCTTTGGAAACAGGTTTAGGCAACTTCCTCTACATGTATTTGTACTGTCTTAGAAGCACAGCAGAAACCTAGAAATCCTTCTACTTTATATAAACTGCCTTGCCTATTAGGAGTTTTAATTGCCAGAGGTACAATTACCTACAAAACTTTCAAAATATTTGATAATCTTATCAAACTGCTCATATGTTCTTCACCCTTGCAATACAAACGATATAACTTGTGAGCAAAACTAATGAAATTTCTCCAGTTCAAGTTTCCCACCATACTTCTTTCATACATCATCAGAAAGTATTCTGCAAGTTCTCACCAGTGGAATATTTAGATCGTCTTATGGGGAAAAAGAGGTGCAACTAACTGTACAAACTGTCTTTGAGATGTTACACAACGTTTAAAAGATAGAATAAAATAAAAGAATTTATACTGGTATAATCAGGTTCCCCAAGGATGAATAACACATCTATAGGGGAAAAATGTGAAAGTGTATGTGTAAACTCTAAACATTTATACAAATTCAAGACACTACTAAGAGTGATTCTGTGAATTCTAATTTGGAGTGTTTTTGCCTCTCTCTTTCATAAGGTAGGTGGGATGGAGGGTAACCTCCAGAACTTGAGCAACTCAACTCAGTTTCTTCTATCTTCTTGATCTGTTGAACCTTAGAGGAACTTACTTTGCTCAGTGGGATAGTCTTTTTTTTTTTTTTTTATTCCTTTTCTCCATTTCTTGCTGTTGTAGAATAGGGAGAACATACTCACCACATAAGCTCATAAGACACAAAATTTCCTTCTTTCCAATATACACTCTATATTTATTAGCTGAAAATCCTGTGAAGTTAACCTTTCTTCCTACAAGCAGGGAATGGGACATCACTGGTACAGAATATTAAAGTTCTAAGAAATACTTAGGTATAATTGGGTAATTATAATTAGTGAGTTTAATCCCAAATATGCAAAAGCGGATGAACTTAGCATTATGTAATCATGGATATGTGCACCTGTGAGAAAATGTGATTAGCTGCTTGTTGTTGAGGTGGTGGAGGTGGCAAAGGTGGCTGTGGAGGTCCAGGCACTTGGGTTCTAACTGGTTGTTGAGTCATAGGAGGATTATACACAACTGGACTTCCATCTGGGTTTATGAAGGGCTGACCTGAAAAATTAAAAGAGGAGGGAAAAAAATACTTTAACCATAGAGATCGAACATAGGTCATTCTATGAATAATTTACAACACATGTCTATAATCCTTATTCACAATCCTCAAGACCCAGGTTTCTGAAAACCAAAAGATTTACTCAGCAGGGGAAACAAAGTCTGACCTTGCAAGAGGTTATTTTAATACTCTTTAAATTTTTCTCACTTAGTGTAAAAATTTGAAAACTGTGCTGCAGTGTTTTACTATAGGGGTGCTGCTCCAAAATCTACTGAAGTTATTTAATAATATGTAGTGTTTTTTGAAAACCTCTGAATCCTGAAACATCTTGCTCCAGGGACTCAGGTATAGGACTGTGGTCCTGTAGTGCTGTAACACAATTCAGTTTTAAGAAAAAATTCTTGAATTTGGGATACTGGAATATTACTAATTAGCCTGTATCAGGTGGTGAGAAAGAGCTAATTTACAGACCACACTGCGTATACTTTAGTGATATTAACACTGGATGAAAATTAAAAATGGTTGATAGCTTCAAATTTCAAATCATGGACTCGATGGCAGAGTCCTTATTTTATAACTTCTAAAATAATTTCTTTTTAATTCCAGTGAGCTTGATTCATAGGTGAGAGAAAACTTTTGTATTGATTTTGTGGCTTTTTGTTATTGCTTACTAATTACGGGGGGATATCTGAAGTGCTTAAGTAAATAAATTCTATTCTCTTTTCTATATATACATTCTAAACAACTTTTTTTTTATTATAGAAAGTAATATTTTTATTGTGGGAAAATAACCAATAGAGATCAAAAGAAAATAATCTTATGGTTAACAATTTAGATACCTTCTTCCAGACTTTTTTTTCAATGCATATGTAAATAAATTCACAAAAATTTGTATTTTTCCTTATCCTATATAGTATATTATTTAAAAAAAAAAAAAAGAAAACAGGGGTGCCTGGGTGGCTCAGTCATTAAGCGTCTGCCTTTGGCTCAGGTCATGATCCCAGGCGTCCTGGGATCGAGTCCCACATCGAGCTCCCTGCTCCGCGGGAAGCCTGCTTCTCCCTCTCCCACTCCCCTGCTTGTGTTCCCTCTCTCACTGTCTCTGTCAAATAAATAAATAAAATCTTGGGCGCCTGGGTGGCTCAGTTGGTTAAGCGACTGCCTTCGGCTCAGGTCATGATCCTGGAGTCCTGGGATCGAGTCCCACATCAGGCTTCCTGCTCAGCAGGGAGTCTGCTTCTCCCTCTGACCCTCTTCCCTCTCATGCTTTCTATCTCTCATTCTCTCTCTCTCTCAAATAAATAAATAAAATCTTTAAAATAAAAAAATAAAAAAATAAATAAAATCTTAAAAACAAAACAAAAAAACAAAAAGAAAAAGGACTATGTGACATACACGATGATATATCCATGTAGAATGGAAGGAATACAGAAGAAAGAGAAATTTGACTGAATAATAGTTCTTAAAACTGTTTTCATAATATCCTTTCTTCCATGGTAAATCCCCATCCCCATTTTTTTTGGAACTTATGACATATAATAAAATAAAATAATTGTGGGGAGAGAAGAATATACTGTCCACTGATACCAAGAGGACAAATTCCTTCAAATTCAAGTCATATTGGGTATTTATTGATGGTTAAATAATTATGAAAAAAATGGTGGAGAAGATTTGGGTGGAGGCATGTTTTAAAAGTAACTTGAGGACTGTCTGGAAAAAGTTGGATGTGTTGCCATGCTGTTCTCAAAAAGCAAAGAGACCACTTTTGGACACATTAAGACTACAATTCAATTTCAGGTTGATCAGTTGCTCACTCTATCATTTCCTATTCAGTTGAACCTTTCATATTATCAAAAACTCATTAACTAAGATGTTTTGAATGAAAAATAATAGTAAACAGTAAATTAAGTCATCTTATATCCTGCTTCAGGAAAACAAGAAGTTTAGTAATATAATAAATCTGAAGGATAGGAAGATAATGGTTATTAAGCAAAAACTGAATTTCTGAATAGTCAGTTACTCAATTCTTATAATAGAAACAATAGTCTCAACACTTTATCTTAAAAAAGAGATGCAAAGAAATCTGAAGGTAACGAGTTCCAAGCCATGGTCTTCTCTACAACGAACAAAAGGAAAGGTTCAGGAGCACACACTGACCCTGATACTCTCACCTGTACCTACCTTGCCCAGCTACTAATGTATGATGTGACCACATCAGTTAAGTGTGAGAATTTCTAAGGAAGGTTATCAAATGATTTGTAAGATTGTTCTCATTATCTCACAAAATTATTGGACTATAATACTGTGAATAGAGACCAAGACTTCATGTGATCTTTCAAAGATCATGTTTTCCATATTTGTTCATACTGCATGCATAATGAAACATATTATGACTACAGTTTCTGAGTCTCTGAGGTTCAGTTTCCTTATCTGTAAATGAAGATTTCACCTACCTAATAGGGTTGTTATGATTATAAATAATGTATTTAAAGCACCTAACACATTACATGACACATAGTAAATGCTTAATAAATGAGAATTATTACCTAACTGGAAGAATATGTGTCTTCAATATTAATTCATAAAGACTACCTAGTTCCTTTTACTAATAATAATAATAAGAAGAAGAATAAGAATAAGTCCCTTACCTTTTCCTCAGTAGAAAACAATTACCATATTCAGGAGAACAATTACTTATAGGTTCTTTCTACTTCATTCTATAACGAATAAGAGCTGCTTATTTTCTCCTTCTTCATGAAATGTATACTATTTTCCCCAGGATAATTTTTATTTTTTTAAATCAAATAAAGTTCTTTGAATGGTGGTTGTCTTATTTCTAGGAAATGAACTGTTTTTTTCAATTATGGTTAGGCATTATTTGGCCTAAAAGATGACATCTGGATGTTACAAAGAGAAAAATACTTTTTTGATATAAATATGTCTTAGAACATTTTCTAGCAGAAATGTTTTATTAAAGTTCTAGGGAAAATGCTAATTACTCATGAAAAATAAAAAGCTGACAACACATATACAAATAATACATTTAGTACATTCTTTAATTTTCAATAACTCCTGCTATCTCAACTGAAATAAACACCTTTTTCTGGATACCAACCTGTTTGTGGGTTGATCAGAATACTGCCAGGTGGTATGCCTGCCGCTTCCAAGGGAAGCAAAAAGAAGCTAGTGCTAGGAGATGCGACTTGCCCATTTAGGCCACCATCAAAGGAAAGAGAGCTATGAGTGCTGACAGTTGGATAGACGACAGGTGCGCCATGAGAAGACTGGCTGAGAGCTGTACCTGGAAGAGGCTGCTGGATGTGAGAAAGAGAGCCCGTAGATGACCCTACACTACCAGAAGACTCAGAACCTAGGGGAGGAGTAATGAAAAATATGGATTTTTTAAACCTCATATAAAAACGCAGGTTTTAAATACGTAACAATAAAATTCACATTGCATAACATGCGGTTACTACATAAAAGCATTGGGTATTTTTGATTTACTGTATAATTTTGCTTCCCCTCCCCATCATGAACAAGTTTAATACAGCAAACTGATCACATAAGTTGTCAGAGATGTCATAGCGAAGGCATGCAACTTAAGCAAGTTTATAATACCACCAGCTACAGACAGCCACAAAAAGCACATTACCCACATTCCCCAAAGCACAAGGTTATGTACATTTTACCTTTTTAGATTAATACTTAGGAATATACAGATTATAATTTTCCCCCAGGAAAAAGAACATAGCACAGCCAAATGCCCAAAACCTCTTATATCAGAAACCCCTTATCTATAAGAACACAGAAAGATTAAGAATAGTGTAGGAGATAACAAAAATGATAAATTCTCTATCAAGAGAAACAATTGTGAAGTTTCACTGCAGAGTTCCATTTTTAAGCTCATAATCATAGCATCTTCCTATAATGTAAAGTCAACTTTGCATTTTTTTTCATATCAAGGGACAAAGATAGCATGAAAAATAATCTAAGTACTTATATTAGCATCAGTTTAAAATTTATTTTCACTAAACTTAGTAAATTTGATAATTTATTTTTAACTGTTTTCACTCCTGCAATCTTATTTCCTTTTCTATTACCCAGAGACTGAAAATGTCACTGACTTTAAGGATAATAGCTAAAAGTGGATAATAAGACAATCAAAGAAGGAAAAGATTTTGAAAATGTATATAGTTAATTAGGTTTTGAATAAGAGTTGACTCTGGGATGGAGAATTAATCTTTAATGAATGAAATCAACAAATATGATACACTATACAGATCTGCCTTCTGAAGGATAACTTCTATTTTAAGTTGTGCCAAATGACTACTGATAAAAACCCTATCAAAAATAATTTTTCCCTATTAAAAGAGGTGATGTTTCTTTTCACCTCTGAAGATAATACAAATTAAAAACAGTAGACGATCTTAAATGTTTTTATTCAGCAGTATGTGCCTAAGTGACATTCTCATAATTTTTTTCTGTTGTGATGACTGAGTGGCCATTTTCCAAATAAATGCGTATCTTGTACATATGCATATTTTTATATTAATAAAATTTACCTATCTCTAGCAATATTCTATCATATACACTAAGACATTTTTAATATCCATATTATAAGCTGAAAAGGTGACAAGTGCAATTCATAAGCCTTAACAATTTAAAGCACTGACTATAGATAAGGTTTAAAAAAAAAATACTCGGCTACCTTCAAATCTCTCCCTTTGACTGTTATCTGTACAATACCATATGTCTAGGCTAAACCAAATAAGCTAAAGATAGCCATTTCTGCTAACTTTCAATGCTTATTTTGGGATAAAAATAAAGATCTATAAGGATTCTAAGAGAGACGTGAGCTTCTTTAGTACTGAACCCAGTTGGTGAAGGTGAAGAGAAAGTGTATGAGCCTAAATGTCAGGCACTGTAAAAGCAAAGAAACTAGGAAAATGAGGATGTTACTGAAATGTTTACTCATTCACTATAATTACATCACATTATTTTTCCTTAGTTTTAAAATTCCTGAGAAACTTCTTGACAATTTTATTGATGTTTTGAATAGCAAACGAAGGACTTTATCATGAAAAATGCAATCAATAATTGATAGTATTAGCTGAAAATGCAATCCATGTTAAATAATCCTGGGTGAGAAATGAGGCCTTCCAATTATAAATAAGCAATGAAGAATTTCCAACCACCTCTGGGGACTCAAACAGGAGATGACATTTTACTGAACTAACTTGATTAAGTTTATGTCACAACAGAGAATTTTTACTATAATTGATGTTTGTAATTCTCTCTCCAACAGAGAACGAATCTTAATATATATATTACCTCTTAAGTACTGTGGAGGTGTTCAATGCACTGCTGGTAAGAATTTTATATATTAGGATAACTGCAAAAGCCACATGATTAATGGGTAAGACAATAAGAAACTAATGTTTGATTGCACAGCTGTAGATAAATATTTATACCTGTTTTTGAAAGCCTGCCTATGCTTTTGCTGCTCCCAGAACTATCACCTCTTGTCAGGACTGAGATTCCACTGAAGCTGCTGGCTTTAGTTACAGCAGGCTTGAAGTTTCGGAGAGAACTGTCAGAATCCGTGCTGCTCCAGGGTCGTGGTTCAGAATACTTCAGCTCATTCTCAGTGCTGCTTTGATGGCTATTTGTTGACCTCCCCGAAGCATCTTTATTAACTCTGTAATTTAGAAATACAACTTTAAGAAGCTAATAGGAACAAAAGGGGAAAGAATAGAGAAGAAAATGCTTTGAAATTTCAATACAGCATGAAAACATGCTTCCAATACCTAAATATCTGACGCCTCTGCTGGGTACTACTAGCATCCTCATCTTGGATTCTGTTGGCATTTTAATAAGACATTTTAATTTTTATTAGCATCAGTCAGATAGTTAACAAACGAATGTTAAAAATTCCCTCACCTTTTGTCAATAATATAATTCTCTTGGGAACACAGGGACTAGAAAGAAAGAATAGATATAAAAAGTTGAGCTTTTGTCAAATACAGCATGCATCTGTAAACCAATGATGACAATCAAAATCATATGTAATAATATTTAAAAAGTATCACCCACATTGTCCACAAAATCCAAAATAAATAATAATGAAATTATTTCTGGCTTAGAGACACCATGCATTCTTTTAACAGATATACATCTTGAAGCCATTCATTTTTGTGGTACAGATTAATCTGAAATAAATATTCTCTTCCAAACAAGTGAAGTCATTTTCATGATTATATATTAAAGGTATACACCAATCTGTAGATTCTACCCCATTCACTCAACAAATAGTTTGATCACCTGTGCTTTGGCTGTGGCTGTAGCAATGAACAAGCAGCTATACCTCAATGTAGCTCATAGCCAAACTCTTCTAATGCTATTAACCTAGCTCAGGCAACCATTCTTCCTTTTATTATTACGACAGTCTTCTTCTTTTTTTTTTAAAAGATTTTATTTATTTATTTGACAGAGAGAGACAGCGAGAGCAGGAACACAAGCAGGGGGCGTGGGAGAGGAAGAAGCAGACTCCATGCTCAGCAGGAAGCCCGATGCGGGGCTCGATCCCAGGACCCTGGGATCATGACCTGAGCCGAAGGCAGACACTTAACCAGCTGAACCACCCAGGTGCCCCTTATGACAGTCTTCTAACTAGTTTTCCAGCTACCACTTTTTGCCCCTTTCATCCAATTTAAACAACAGAAACCACAGCAGTCTCTCTAAAATGTCAATCTGATCATGCGTCTTCCCTCAATAGCTCCCTCATGTTCTAGCACAGGGGTCAGCAAACTATGTCAGCCACCTGTTTTTGCAAATAAAGTTTTACTGGCACACAGCCATGCCCAACCATTTATGTATTTTCTAGGCCTGCTTTCACATTAAAAAGGCAGATGTGAGTTGTTGCATAAAGACTGCATGGCTCTAAAAGCCTAAAATACTAATTATCTGGCCCTTTACAGAAAAAGTTTGCTGACTCCTGCTCTAACTAAAAGCCCAACCACCTTAACCAGCTTTCGTGGTCAAGTCATCTGCTTCCTGCTTATTTCTCTAATCTAAACTTTCCTCACTTTCTCTGTCACCTAGGCTATAGTCCAGCTTCTCTGAATCTTTTAATTCCTTATCTGTCAAGTTCTCCTTTATCTCTGGGCCTCTGCAAATACTGACCCTCTACTTAAGAGGTCTCCTCTTGGAAGCTAACTCTCCCCCTCACGCCTCAGTTCTGGTTTGTGGTGCTTCTCAGCTGTGTCCTTTATTTTACCATCACGTCTCTGCACAAATCATACACCATACTGTCATTACCTGGTGATTTATTGGGGTAAAGACTTTATAAACTAGAGAGAGAAATACATCTAGTTTAGGCTCTGAGTGCAGCAGACCTGGGCTAAAATCTCAACTCTGTCATTTTCTAGCTACACAATCTTTTGCTATTTTATTCAGCCTCCTAGAACCTCAGTGTCTTCATCTGTAAAATACAAACAGTGATAGTATCTACCATATATAGGATTGCTTGGGGGATAAATTATTTTAACTGTTCATGGATATGTCCTCCAGTGCCCAGCATAGCACATACTATTGGTGCTCAATAAGGTTTGTATGAGTATTAACTGATAGTTTAGATTTTAATGTTACTCTTTGTTTTTTTAATATGGAGGAAATCTTTATCTCTGGGAGTGTTAACACAAATTACATGCATTCATATGTCCTTGAATAATACCTAGTACTGTACAGAATGGGTACTTAATAGACACAAGTAAAACCAAACCGGGTCTCTTCTCAAATACATGTATAAAATAATTAGCCACTTGAAAGATTTTTCATATAATCACTTAAAAGTAGAAAACAAATATAATCTAAAAATTAATTAATTTTATTTATTTATTTGTTTTTTTAAAAGTAGGTGCCACACCCAGTGTAGAGCCAATGCGGGGCTTGAACTCACAACCCTGAGATCAAGACCTGAGCCTAGATCAAGAGACCAACTCTTAATTGACGAAGCTACCCAGTTGCCCCTAATCAGTTTTATTTTAAAAGAAGAAACAAGTTACTTATCGAGAAAAGTCTACTACTGAGAAGAATTTAGAGTACATGATTTTGTAGACTATGACCAATGTTCTTAAAATCTCAAGTCTGTGAGAGGTCTGGAAGAAAAAAAAATTACACAAACTATATACTCAGTCTGATATACTGCTCCTGTAGTCTATCTGCATGCAACATTTGAAATATTTATCTAACTGCTTCAATGCAGCATTTTATAAGCTATTAAATTATATGAACAAGAGCGATCTCAATATTTCTAATAAGTGACTTTATACATAACAAATATGGTTACAAATAAATGATCAATAGATGAAAGAAGGAAAGAGTTCCTGTAATGCAATTAGTATACATCCTAACAGTGAGGTCTAAATCTAAGTCAGTACATACATCTTGGGAAAATATTCGGTCTCTAGCTCTCTGGTACTCTTCTTCCCTTTCTTCTATAGATTTGCTTCTTCTGTCATCTTTCAAACGTATTCTCATCTAAAGAAACAAGGACAATTAATTCTTGGGAAAATGATCTACTGGTATAAGTCCTGGACCTAGAAAAAAGCTGCAACTGTCACAGATTACCTGGTTATCATCTTTGTCAAAGCTGGAGTTATCTCTCTTGAGGATATATCGTTTCTGAAAATCTTCACCTTTATCATCCTTAATATGTTCATTGAATTTCTGATCAGGTCTAAAAAAACCCCACGGGAACAGAAGAGATAGTACACATTATTTACAGTAAAGTTAAATATAATATTTTATGTTATCAAAGCAATAAAAAATTACCACTCACTAGTGCCTCTAATAATTAATACTTGTGTTATCTCATTCACTCTTCATAATAATCTTAAGAGAAAATATTAACCACCTTATGTTACGATTGAAAGGCCATTATGAAAAATACACTGTGGGCTCTGGAATCAGACTGCTTGGGTTCAAACATTCAGCTTTACCACTTTAGTTGCTTTAGGATATGCACAAGTTACTTAACCTTTCTGTTCCCTAGTTTCCTCATTTATAAATTGAATTATAGTATACTCACTTCATAGGCTTGCTCTGAAAAGGAAATGAATTAACAGATGAACAGCACTTAAAACAGTAAATACTCAACAGAAGTTTGTTATTATTATAAATAATACTAAAAAAAACTGAGGGTCAAATGGCTTAAGCAACTGTCCAGGGTCAAGGGCAAGCGCATGGCTGAGTTGGAGCACCAGTACGTCAGACTCAAAGTCTATTTATCCTTTTTGCATTGCCTCCTCTAAATCTAAGAAAAAATTCCAGGAGAAAGAAAAAAGTATATAGTACTTCATCTTATGTTACATTCTTACAGTACCTGGTTTGGTGTGACATAATTTAAAGTAATAAAATATTTTGTGGTTGAATTACCTAACACCTAAGAGGCTCATTCAAAATGCTACCAAGTTATCAAGAATTCTTAATTATAGCAGGGTATAAATTTGTTTTATATTACTCGGAACAGGTCAAAAAATAATTCTTTTTTTGGAGGTTAAAACTTCATTAAAGTTTTGGACCTCAAGGAATAATTATGAAATCGTAACAATGGCTGAATGGTCTTTCCTCTATAGAAATGTTTCAAGTTCTAATGAGATCCAGAAGACAGACATAAGGTTATGTTCTGTGGAAAATTAAAATTATGTAAAACTTCACTTTCTAAAATATATTGTCAGCTTCAACAAATTAATTTAATACTCTTGTGACTTAATAACATCTTATTATAAAATTGGAATTATTCTTTTGAAATACATGATACATAAAAATATATTTAGAGGCACAAAGAAAGTCTAACTGAACCTGAGTAGATTTTTACATATAGTTTAAATATGTATTATACAGGGACATAATGTATTGGGAATATTCCAAGCAAATTTCTAAACCAAATAAACCTAAGTAATGGTATCTTCAGCAAACGTGACCATATATATATATCATTATATATAATGTTCAAGTAACTCTTCTGAATATGTTTTAACCTAGTGAATTTTTAATAAAGTACTGTTTCTACATCCTGTCAAATTATGCAAAAGGAGATTTAAAAATAAGAATTATCTAAGTAAGCTGGAGAAATCTCTACTTTAAAATATACTCAGATAAGTGAAACAAGAGCAGATCTCCACAAAGAGCTACATACATAACTAGGAAGAACAATAAAAAGAGTAAAAACAATTTCATGACCAAAATGATGAGGAAAAGACTGCTTTCTTTAGTGGGAGTTTGAAAGATTATTTAGTTCTGAAGATGGTAGTAGGTTATTTCTGTCACATGACTACCTGCTTACTTTTATCAACTATTTTTATAGCTGTTCAAAGTCATATTTTCTTCTTGAAGGAGTCTATACTTAGATGAGAGATTCTTATTCCAAAGTCAACTATAATGTTTGACCTAAGGCCTGGTAACTTTTCTAAAGCAGCTGGATTCCCACACCAAATAGCATTGGCAGGCATTTCAGCTAACCTTAAGACTGTCTTACCTCTTTCTTTTATAGATGCCTGATATTACTGCCCTGCAATCGCCAACTTCCCGCTCCATTGAGACACCCCAGTGGACACCGGGTTGTTGACATCCACAACACCACTGGTTCAAGGCTGGAGCGGGTAATTTGCCTATGAGGAAAAGGTAAGTTTGCATTTATTCAATGTGGAGCAGATCTCTAAGGTTTTCTGATTTACAACCTTCTTCATATTTCAGAAGATATAAAATAAGAATACAGTGTAACTTCAATGATCTGAATGTCTAGTTATAATTACATTACTGATCTATTCTTCTTTAAGTACATCATGAACATCTGTGTTTAGCTCAACTTTTGATGACTTTGATAAAGAGATTCCTAAAGCTTTCTGACACCATTCATAGCATTCAAATAACTGAGGTTACACTGTATCGAAAACCTTAGAGTCATCAGTCGAAATGTTAGACAAAATGCCTGCTAATGTACATGTGGTTGGGTATCCAGCAGCTCTGAGTAATGTTGAAAGGTATTGGCTAAATGAATTAGAGTTCTATTCACCTTCAGTTCAGCTCATATCTTATGGTTACTTGAGCTATAACGAATTGGGCAAAGACTAATTGATGAGGATATTTTTAAGAGTAAGGGACAAGTAGAGGAAAATTAAATCAGATTCACATTTGCAATAGGTAAAATATAATCTCTAAAGAAAGACAAGATCCTTTTCAAAGACATCTATCTTCATTAATTCTAAATGTAGGAACAAAAATTTAAAAATACTAGGTTCCACCGCTGTTATCTATTTAGTTGACAAAATATCATATAAAATGAAAAAAAAAAAAAGAAAAAATACCATATGAAATGGAAGAAAACCAACTTTGTTCCAGTAAACAATATGGCAGCTGTAAGAGTAAAGGCCATTATAACAGAAGGGATGTGAGTGAATTAAATACAACCATGCAAATTGAATGGTTCATAGATAAGACCCTAAGAGAAATACACCTTCAAGAAAAGCAGAAAAATAATTAATTTTAGCATTATCTATGTCGTCTGAAGCTGACTGCTGCTCATTACCACAGACCCACTCCTGCCACATATGAAATTGATATAGAAAATGTTCCCTTAAATAAGCAGATTACCACCAAAGTATAAATATTAGCTGAAATCAACTAGCTGTTTTAGGATTAGTTTTACAAATAGGCAGAAGAGGTGCTATATACATGTTAAAATTTTAGGTGCCTCTGCATTGGGCCTTTTGCTTCCAAATATCAGCAATGATGATATAATTCAGCAACACTATAAAGCTATCACTTTTTAAAGCAAATGGCTCCTCTTAACTCCTTAAAAACTTTACCTCAGTCAATTATACATAGCTCAGAAGGGGGATACAACATTATGGATAATACTATATTAATCAACAGTCCCACCTTCTTGAGATTTGTGGGATAAAGAAGCAAAACTAGAGGCTGAAAGGATGGTAAAATGATGGGAGATTAATTGAATGTGCGGGTGTCAAAATCTGCCTTAAAAAAAATTTTTTTTACACTATGTTAACTAACTTGAATTTAAAAAACCAAAACAAGCAAAACCCCCCAAATTTGCTTAAAGTTGGCCACAGCTATCTAAATTACATTAACTAAAAAATCCAAGTGAATGGTTTTCAAACATCACTGATAGGACTTCTCAAGTTCTTTTGTTTTTGCGCTTTTAAACCAGTCCTCACTGATCTGCCTTATTTTAGTCTAGACTGGTTCATTTTGTATCTAGTGCACTAAAATACATTTTATGTATTTTTTGGCCCTATTACATAAGGTTGTCATAACACTTAATTAGGCTGCTAAAACGTGGAAAACCTTGGATGAAAGGTGCTGTAGAAAGATAAAGGATGGTCACATACATACTTAACAAATGCCTATATTTGTTGATACTTACATTCTTGTATTACTAGTTTTGTTTACTATGACAGACTTCCCACTCTGATCAACATTGTGGTCTAATCCAAAGTAAGCAGCTACTCTGTGTAATAGCATCCTATGGTAAGATGTCATTGGGGGAAATTTTTTACGTGGAGACCTAGGAATAGAAGAAAAACTAATTTAGTAAATCAAGGAGAACTATGATGACAATTTGTTTTCTTGTTAAATGTCAGGACTTACTCATTATTACCAATGAAATCTAAAATTTCTTGTTCCAATTTCAACAGCATCATTCTGTCCCTGAAACAAAATATGAAGACTCATATATAAAACTTAACACTGAAATAATCATAAATACTGAATTATTATGGCTAAATTTTTCCCTAAAAACTGCACTTTGAGGAATATCGCAAACTTGATGCCAGAATATATACATGACTTCTAAAAAAGTAATGTTTAGAAAAAATAAAAGATGACTTTTTAAAATTTTTTTATTATGGAAAATTTCACACATACACAAATGTATGGAGAACTGTGTAATGAATCTCAATGTAACCTTTACCCAACTTCAACAATTACCAACATGTGGCCATTCTTAAAACAGATATATTTTGATCTGCTAAGTATCACTATGTTGGAGTCTCTTCTGTAGATACATGGATAATAAGAGCATATTAATCTTTACTTCCTTAATAAAGCTGAGAAATAGCAGGAACACAGACATCTTTAGTTAGGCTCATGACTTTGTTATCCTGAATTCTATAGAAACAGTACTCTAAAGAACATGCAATGCCAGTAATAACAGGAATACTCCTGTGGGACTCTAATGCTAGTATACAGATGGAATTATAGCAGAGAAGTATGAATTACATTACTAATTTTAACTCAGAAGGAGAAGCCTTTTCAAAATCTGTAAACTTGCATTAAACATTTTTAAGACTTTGGGAATTTTTGCCATAAAAATAAAAAATGAACCCAAGGCTTCCAATATGAAAAATAAATAAGGACTCTACGGAGAACCTGCACGTGCTCCTTTAGACCACTAGGGTCCTATTTAATGCACATATGCTGTAACGAATATTAACCGTATCACTACTCCCTGAAGGACCTCCTTGCTCACATACCAAGGACATGGCTCAAATGAGTGTTCTTGTGCTCAATGGAAATTTCATGTGCATGTGAAACACTCTGAGAACCTTCAAACTAGAAGTAGCTTTACAGATCTTTCAGTTCTGTCCCTGAATTTTTAGAGATCATTAAAACTAGGCTAAAGTTTAATGTTTTCCTCTCAAATAAACAATACAGAGTAGAATCATCTAACTCTAATAGGACAGAGGATGTGGTGCCCCTGCTTAAGCTGCCTGAAAGTCTATACTATACATCAGCCCTGAGTTTGACCTCCTTCTAGTTGCAAAGAAGTCTCATAAAAACCGAGTAATATTTGACATATATATATATATATATATATATATATATATATATATATATATATA